>NW_016165386.1:19187-27768 GCF_001687245.7 Rhagoletis zephyria | reverse complement strand
TCAAATGGACAAGTAATATATAATTGGACATCATCAGCATAAATATGGAAATTGCAGTTATTCAACATATTAGGTAAGTCATTTATAAACAATACAAACAATAGAGGATCCAAAATAGAGCCTTGAGGCACTCCTCTAACTACAGTCAGGAAACTGGACTTTCTCTCTCCAACACTTACAGCTTGAACCCTGTTTCCAAGGTAAGACCTGATAAGGCTCGTTGCTCGGCTTGAAAAATTCAACAGGTTGCTCGACTTACAGCGTAATAAGCTGTGGTCAACTGTATCAAAGGCCTTAGAATGATCAAGCAATGTTAAGAAACCAATATTATTTTCGTCAATTTGTGACCTTATATACTCCGTTACGTCTAAAATCGCCGTAGTACAGCTTCTCTTTGGCCTAAAACCAGACTGACGATCAGTTAGAAGTCCATTATCATACACATATGAACTAATCTGCATATGTAGTATACGCTCAACCACTTTGGACAAGAAAGGCAGAATGGCTATAGGCCTAAAGTCGTTATTTACCTTATGAACAGGAACGCAAGCTGTTAAGATGGAGTTTATAAGATAGGTCAAATGCGGTAAGATCTTGGGTAGGATTATTTTAAGGAAAGCTGTGCTAATTTCATCAAATCCCACCGTATTTGATTTAATAGATAGAATCGCTTGTACGACATCACAGTCATCCACACATACAAAATCAAAAGGACTGACACCAACATTCACACGTTCACTGTAATAATCAAGGCATATACTTATTAGAATTTGGAATGGGTATGTTTACAAATTTATTATTTAATTCAGCGATGTCTGAAATAAGAGGTGCAGTTAGTTTGGATTTTCCAATCCCAATCTCCCTTATGATATTCCATGTTTGTTTTGAGCTAAGCGCGGAGCTAAACTTATCTTTATAAATCTTTGACTTGGCCAATCTGATGGCTTTGTTTACGACGATTCGTGCATTTTTAAATATACTAAGTAATTCAGGAGTTCTATACTGTTTCCACCGCGAGTATGCTTGATTGCGCAAAGTAATTAAATGTTGACTACTTGCATCGAACCGGGGCCTGCTATGGTGTTTTACAACCTTGTATTTAAGTGGCACAAATTTGTCAAAAAGGAAGTTAATATGATCCTGCAGAAAGCAGGTCTGCTCATCGATTGATTTTCTGCTCTAAATTTGGCCCCACTCGACTGATTCAACCGCCAATGAGAGTAAATTGTAGTCAATATTTTTAAAGTCGCGGTATGAAAAATAATTTAGTGTATCAGATGCTTGGAAATCAGAAATCAAGAATATTAGGTCGTGCTTTGAAAAACCTGGCGCATGTAGCTGATTGTAGTAGACTGAGTCTAGCAGCTTACTCACAAAAAAAATTTCCAGAAGAGTGCTGCTAGTGTGAGTAAAATGCGTCGGCATGGAAGTATTAGTAGGATAGAGGCCTAAGGATTCCATACTCAATCTAAGGCTACTATCTGCAAGTAAGTTGCTATTAAAGTCTCCTGTAATTATGATATTTTTGTAATTGACAAGGAACGGTTGAAGGAAATCCGTGAAATGGGAAAAATTAACATGACAATTCGGCCTATATACACAATCAACAAGTACTTTACTATTTTTCGAAAGGATGTCGACAAACATATATTCAACCGAATCACCACTACTCGAAGTACAATTTAACCTGCAGGACAAGCCAGTTCTAACATAAATCGCAACACCACCACCATGACCACTTCTATCAGCCCTTAAAAGTTGATAACCGTTTACCTTTAACAAGTTACTGCTTTGACTCGACAAAAACCAAGTTTCCGATATGCATAAAATGTCGATGTTCGAGCCTTCAAACATATACCGGAATTCGTCAAGTTTCTTAAACAAGCTCTGCGCATTCAAATAGATTATTTTCAACCCAGTGGCTCGTTTACTGAGAATACGCAACATAGTAAATAGCGAGTATTTGGAACTTACGGACTTATGGTCCAGGTGTGTCATTACAAAAAATTATCAAGGTTGATCTCGCACTGCGATTTGATTTTGAAAAGTTTGAATATAGAGTTAACGCGCTACTATAAAAGATAAAGTTATAAATTATGGTAAGAGGAAAAAAAAAGAACTAAGAAAATAATTCAGAGACAGAAACAAGACGATTATTCTATTTTTCCTGGAAGCCATGATTTTCGGGATGGATATATATATTTTCATGCTGCGAACTACCACCTCGAAATAATCGGTCATCAGGAGTTTGGCTGCTGTACTCTATGCTGGACATATCCTCTAACTTAAGCACACAATGGGGACTGTCGTTATTTGAGCGTTTAACAAAAACTTGGCCGCGCCTTGTAAAAACAGATGTTATTTTTTCCGCTTTTTTAGTTGAAGTGCAGATTTTAGTATATCGTGGTTGAGTTTGCTCAGGGCCTCGTTTACATAAATGGGGGCTTCGGAGTTAATGCCCACATGGACTAGCCGCAAGATGTTGTTATTTGACCGTCTGAATTTAGCTATTGTTTTTAATAATATATTCCGGTCTGCTGCCGTTTGAAACTTAATAATTATTGCAGGATCACTCCTAGATTGCAGCGACTACGGTAAACGAAACATACTTTTTATGGGAGGTGGTTGGATATCTAGAGAGAAACAGAGGTGGTGGAAAATATTCTGCAAACTTTCATTTTCTTCCTGTGGTATACCATGCACGCGGACATCGCATGCAACTATCAAATTTTCCTGGTTGGCCATGTGCATCTTTACGGCGGCTAACTCGGCTTCAAGGACTCCGATACGGTCGAATGCTGCCTCCAAATGGGTTACTCTTCTGGTTTTGGAGTCCACTATTTGTTTGGAAAGCGTCTCACTGAGTTTTGCTAGACGTTGATCCATATTTCTTAGAATGCTAGAGGATGAGTCTGACATTCTTGGAGTTTTTGAAGGTTCCTGATCAGCGCTTACATTTTCCCGAACTCGCTTACCACTCGCAGCCACATCAGCAGAAATATTGGTGGCAATACTGACAACAAATACGCTGAACGTTTGTACTATCAGAACACAGGNAGCGACTACGGTAAACGAAACATACTTTTTATGGGAGGTGGTTGGATATCTAGAGTGAAACAGAGGTGGTGGAAAATATTCTGCAAACTTTCATTTTCTTCCTGTGGTATACCATGCACGCGGACATCGCATGCAACTATCAAATTTTCCTGGTTGGCCATGTGCATCTTTACGGCGGCTAACTCGGCTTCAAGGACTCCGATACGGTCGAATGCTGCCTCCAAATGGGTTACTCTTCTGGTTTTGGAGTCCACTATTTGTTTGGAAAGCGTCTCACTGAGTTTTGCTAGACGTTGATCCATATTTCTTAGAATGCTAGAGGATGAGTCTGACATTCTTGGAGTTTTTGAAGGTTCCTGATCAGCGCTTACATTTTCCCGAACTCGCTTACCAGCTCCTGGAGCCACATCAGCAGAAATATTGGTGGCAATACTGACAACAAATACGCTGAACGTTTGTACTATCAGAACACAGGTGACGCTGCTGGGTTGACGGTGTTAAGGTTTTCGTAGACACAAACATTCAGTTTCACTGATTACGGTCACGGGAACCCAAGATTTTTCACTTCCTTTGTATTTTGACACTTACAGGTCTATTCTGCACTGGTAATAAAAAGTTTGTAACCTGTCAGTTTTTAAACCCTTTTCGCATTCTGTGTACTCTTGTAACCGGTAAATTTTGTTACCATCTCATAAGCTGGTAACAAAGTATTGCCCCGTGAAATATGCAATGCCAGAATTTGCACAATTCTTCATAGCTGAATCGCTGAATATTTTAACTGCATTACCAACGTTCCTAGAATCGCGGTGACAAGAACTGGTAATAAAATTTCCCGGTTACAAAATCTTCGGTAACGCGCAGAATAGACCTGTTAATTATTAAGCAGGATAGTGAACCGCAAATTATATTTCACTAATTCTTTATTATATGATAAAAGCAAAAGGACCGCAGAACTTTTCTACATGTACATTGTTAATTTCGAATTGTCCTTCCACAAGTAGAAACCAAGCTTCAGGACAAGCTTCCCAAAAATGAGGCAACTTAATAGATTTTGATAAATTTGCACTCAAGTTATTTTCATTTTGAAAACCATTAGTTTGTATACTTTGTGAAATGTTTAAGTCTGAAGTGTGTATTGGGTTTTCGTGTTGATTTTCTGTTGTTGTTGTGAAGTGTACGTATTGGTGATCTTTGCATTTTGAAATAAACTGGAGAAGGGTACAAAATAAATATAAGTAATAATAATTTTAATTAACACAAATAATATTTATGTATATATTTATTAGCAAAAAAATTATTAAAAGTTTAAATAAACGTTAATAAAAATTAACTATATTAATATAAAATTATTTATATTAGTTGCAGTTAATAATTCTAAATTTCTTTTAAATATTTTGATTTTAAAATTTAATTATATTGAAAATAGTTGGTAAATCTCGAATTAATTATAAATTAATTTGTTAATAAATTTAAACCAATTAGGTCCTTTTGTTGTTAATAAATTTGTAATATTGTTTTATACAAATAAACAAAGTCGAATGAATAAACGAAAGACTTAAGACACGAACTTTTTAAAAATGTACATCATGTGTAGATGTATGTTATTATGTTGTGGTGAATGAAACATTTTGACTATTTAAACTTTAACAAATATAAAAGATCTCAAAAAGGGAAGTTTACAATTATGTCAAAAAGTTGTAATATATAATAAATAATAATCAAACGCTGTATTTATTTATTTTTAACAACAAAAAAAAATAATGTTAAAGTTTTACTAGTCTAAAAAAAATATATGAACAATACAGCTCACCAGTAATACTAAGATTCTTGGCATCTTCACCCGATAAATACTCTAGTTGTTGTTGTTGTCGAAGATTTTGACACTACTACTACGTATGCTGCTTATATCACTAATATTGTCTCTGCTCTGATGATTGTTGTTGCGACTGCTGCGAAAATAAATATTAAGTTTGCTGTGTTGTTGGCACTTTCCTTTGGAAAACACTTTCTTTCTAAGGTGACAACTGCAGATGCAAAGAGTACAGCTGCTGATGGGTTCGCCTCTAAGAGGGTAGAGTTGCACAGTGGTACCAAAGACAACGGTAGTGCAATTTGTGGCACTATCACCAAAATATTGGCCTGCAAGGGCACTTGCTACCTCTAGCGGTAGTTGTTGATATGCATCCGAATAACCGTAGTATGATTGTTGTGAATACTTTTCAGAAAATTTTAAATTTGAGCCCTGCATAAAATCATCTGCTGCTGTTTGTACTATTTGAGATATTTTGCAGCACTCCACTTGGCACCAGATTGTTTATGTTAGCAAAGAAACCGCTCTCTCTGCCTGAGTTAAAGCGCTGCAAACGGATCTGTTAACAATGTGGGTTATGTTGGTACTGTTGATAGGCCTTGAAAAAGAGCTGTACAACTTAAAGGATATATGGTCGGAGCAAAAAGGGCCGATGTTTCGGGTACACAATTACAGACTGATCAGCTCCTAGTGCAGGCGGCGCATTTATTTGTAGATTGCTATTGAAGAACTTTCTGCTGATGCTGATTAAAATTGTGTTTGCGATCACTATGTATGAACAAAAACCTCTGTAACAATGCCATTCTCTTGCCGCAACTGCAATGATTGTTGTACTAATTTATGGTTGATTCCCGAAACCTCTTTGCCAATGGCTGTTTAATTCGCTCCTGGCAAGGTCGCCAATATATCATTAGTTGATATTTTACTTATTAAATAGATTTAGTTTTAATTTTAAGAAGAGAAAATTTTAAGTTTTTAAATATTGAAAGTTTATTTAATAATAATCAACAATTTTCTTTTCAACAACAAACAAATTCATAGAACCATAAATTGAAAATCAAGAATTTAAACAAGTATAAAAACCTACAAGTAAAATATCCTACAGTATTCACCAAAGTTAGCAAGTGGCCTGACAGTCTGGAAAAAGAGCAGATTAGCTCAAGCAATCCCAGCTGTCAACAGTCGTTGCTTGAGCTCATCTGCTCTTTTGCTAGAGTGCCAGGCCCCTTGCTCAAGTTGGTGAATACCACTATTGTATTGTGAATATGTAAACTGCTATGTTGGCCGAAACAATAAAAGTCAGATTTAACTTTTATAATTGACCGAAAAAATAAAAGTTAAGTTTTAACTTTTATATCTGACCGAAAAAATAAAAGTCAAATTTTAACTTTTATATTTGACTGAAAAAATAAAAGTCAAGTTTTAACTTTTACTTTTGACTGAAAAACTATCAGTAAAAAATAACGGTTATTGCTGACTTTTTTGACAAAAGTAAAAGAAAAAATAACACATTGCTTTATACAAATGTTGACAAATTTTGAAAATAACTATTATTTTCGGTCCCTGGTATAAACTTTTCTTCTTGGCGAAAAGAGAGAAACCGGCTTCTAATTGCAATTATTTAAAGTGAACTTCATACTAAAGGTAATTTTAAAATGAAATGCATAGAATTCGTTGACTATTTAAACAGTGAAGATGGAAATTATCTCCTTATTTCTATTCAAAAATGTCATAATTATAAAATAATTTATTGTCTTCTGTGTATAATGATGTGTAGAATCATGTTAAAATGAAGAACACTTGGGTAATGCTTCCTCAAGTGGGCCCCGAATTTACCAAGATTAATATTTTTCAATGATATTCAGGCAGCACCGAGTTGTGTAGTCGAAAAGTACACTGTGTAGATTTTGTTGCAAAATTCCAAATACTTTTTTAACAACAACTGAAAATTTTTGCAGCGTTTTGGAAATTTTTATTTTTCTTTGAAAGTGTCCGAATGAAACAATTTTTTGGGTGCAGACTAAAAAAACCTTAAACTATACAATCAAATTATTTGCCTTACAAAAATATATGTTTTTTCTTTTCAATAATTTTTTAATGAACAATTGAACATTTAAACAATTTCTTCGCCTCCTGGTCGAAAATTTTTAACTCCAATTTATGCAATAAACATTTCTGCATTTATCTATGAAAAAATGCGTGCATTTCGATATAGTTTGGTCGGAATGAATTTTTATTTGCCAGCGTGCGCGCCCAACTCCCGCGGGCATGCGAAACTCGAGCATGATAAATAGAAGTGGAACGATTGAAACGTGCATTTCTTCCTTGCGCAAGAAGTTAACGCAGATTGCGCGCGATCCAGCCGCGAGAGTCGGGCCCGCACGCTTGCAAATAAAAATTCATTCCAACCAAGCTATATCGAAATGCACGCATTTTTTCATAAATAAATGCAGAAATGTTTATTGCATAAATTGGCGTTAAAAATTTTCGTCCACGAGGCGAAGAAATTGTTTAAATGTTCAATTCTTCATAAAAAAATTATTGAAAAGCAAAAAAAAAATATTTTTTTAACGCAAATAATTTTATTGTATAGTTTTATGTTTTTTTAGTCTGCACCCAAAAAATTGTTTCATTCGGACACTTACTTTCAAAGATAAATAAAAATTTCCAAAACACTGCAAAAATTTTCAATTGTTGCTAAAAAAAAAAGTATTATGTGGCATTTGGCAACAAAATTTACACAGTGTACTTTTCGACTACAAAACTCGGTGCTGCCTGAATATCATCGAAAAATATTAATCTTGGTAAATTCGGAAAGAAAGTCTAAGTTCGTGCGGAGCCGAACATTAAATACCCGGCGCAAGTATTAAATATATGTTTTTCACCTTTCCGCAAGCTACCGCTACATGGTAAGCCGGGGTGTATCAATTTTGAGTAAGTTAGCGCCCTTAAATTTCGAAATATTGAAATTTCAAGCCTTTCTGAAATTTATTGTTATATAAAAAGCGGTCGTAATTTTATGCCGATTTCAACAATTTTCAAAGCTTTGCTTTTATGTGGCAAGCACAATAACCATACCGAGTTTGGTACAAATTGGTAGAACGGTTACCGAGATACATATATGTGATCATAAGTGGGCGGTGCCACGCCCATTTTCCAAATCTTTATCATAAACGTATTTCTTGGTAAATGATGGTTGCAAGCGTCAATTTTGAATAAATTAGCTTTAATATTTACTGATTTATCGAAGATTTCGTATTTCTCTAAATTACCCTTATATGGAATGTGGGCGTGGTTATCGTCCGATTTTTAAAATTTTCGGCCATTTGGTATGCTGTACCAAAGCCAACAATTGTGCCAAGTTTGGAATAAATCGGTGCAGCGGTTGCCAAGATATACACATGTAACCATAAGTGGGCGTGGCTACGCCCATTTTTCAAAAATTTATAATTTTCTTATTTTTCGTCTCAAAATTATTATAAATATCAATTTTGAGTGAATAATCTTCAGTAGTTACTAAAATATCGCAGTTTTCGTATTTCTGAAAATTACCGTTATATGGAAGGTAGGCGTAGTTATTGTCCGATTTTGCCCATTTTCAATACCATCCGTCCTACGCCCGAAAGAAGTACACGTACCAAGTTTTGTTACGATATCTTAATTTTTACTCGAGTTATCGTGTGCACAGACGGACGGACAGACGGACGGACGGAC
>NW_016165386.1:16813-19162 GCF_001687245.7 Rhagoletis zephyria | reverse complement strand
TCGAAATATTGAAATTTCAAGCCTTTCTGAAATTTATTGTTATATAAAAAGCGGTCGTAATTTTATGCCGATTTCAACAATTTTCAAAGCTTTGCTTTTATGTGGCAAGCACAATAACCATACCGAGTTTGGTACAAATTGGTAGAACGGTTACCGAGATACATATATGTGATCATAAGTGGGCGGTGCCACGCCCATTTTCCAAATCTTTATCATAAACGTATTTCTTGGTAAATGATGGTTGCAAGCGTCAATTTTGAATAAATTAGCTTTAATATTTACTGATTTATCGAAGATTTCGTATTTCTCTAAATTACCCTTATATGGAATGTGGGCGTGGTTATCGTCCGATTTTTAAAATTTTCGGCCATTTGGTATGCTGTACCAAAGCCAACAATTGTGCCAAGTTTGGAATAAATCGGTGCAGCGGTTGCCAAGATATACACATGTAACC
Organism: Rhagoletis zephyria; assembly: GCF_001687245.7. Classification (NCBI taxonomy): domain Eukaryota; kingdom Metazoa; phylum Arthropoda; class Insecta; order Diptera; family Tephritidae; genus Rhagoletis; species Rhagoletis zephyria. The sequence continues at coordinate 18,708 of NW_016165386.1, read as the reverse complement.
ATAAGTGGGCGTGGCTACGCCCATTTTTCAAAAATTTATAATTTTCTTATTTTTCGTCTCAAAATTATTATAAATATCAATTTTGAGTGAATAATCTTCAGTAGTTACTAAAATATCGCAGTTTTCGTATTTCTGAAAATTACCGTTATATGGAAGGTAGGCGTAGTTATTGTCCGATTTTGCCCATTTTCAATACCATCCGTCCTACGCCCGAAAGAAGTACACGTACCAAGTTTTGTTACGATATCTTAATTTTTACTCGAGTTATCGTGTGCACAGACGGACGGACAGACGGACGGACGGACAGACAGTCACCGCTTAATCGATTTCTCTTTTCATTCTGATCATTTATGTATACATTTGTCTATATCTATCTCGATTCGTTTTGCCTGTTACAAACAACCGTTATGTGAACAAAGTTATAATACCCTTGTACACAAGTGCGCTCGGGTATAAAAATAAGTACTCTGGCGTTTTAAAGTATTATCTGTTACTTACATTCATAATTTTGCTTTGACCAAAAATGTACTGAAAAGTACAAATTTTTTTAACGTGAAAAAGTCTAACGTACTGATTTCGCGCATAAAAAATCTGGCAACCCTAAGCATATAATATGTCCCAATGGTCGTCAACGGTAAAAATCAATGACATATTAGAATTTTGCAGAGGAGTTGGTTTACTAGGAAAAAAATATATTTTTTTTTTTACTTTTGGGCTTATACATTGGAACATAATTTTTTCTGGTAAATTTCAAAACAATTTCGATCATATTTTAAAGCAAAATGATTTTTTGTAAGAGGCACAGAATGCGTTTGTGCGATGAGGATCATCTTTGTTTTTAACAAACAATACACCTCTTACGTCCCGTTTCACTTTTGCGATTAGGCCCGTCTTTCACTGCTGCTAGTGATGCTCTTTTGTAGTCGGTAAAAGAATCAATTAGTTCGGTAGCCAGCTGTGCGAGGAATTCCAATGTAGATATAGAAATAACATCTTTATTTGACGTAGAGCTTTTAAAAAAGGCGCAAGTCGAATCGCGTTATCTTTCATATACTGCTTCATGAATTTCTACCCTTGAATTTTACCATACTATCGATTGCCTGGCACTTCGTCACACTCAGCGCTTCTGCAAAGGCTTTACTCATATGAGCGAATTTTATATGCTCGATCGAACTTCGGATCATCTCGGGATGGCTGTTCAATACTNAAAAAATGGCCGTTTGACCAAAATGTCAAAATTGTAGACCCTCCAACTCGGAGTGTGTTTGACCGATCCCATTGAAATTTTGTGTCATAACTACTATTTTTTAAAACTAACCTTGGTGCAAATTTCATCCCGATCGGAAGACATAGATTTCAAAAGTTGGGTCACTTGAGGTGAAATGCCCCATATATGTGATTATAAGTGGGCGGCGCCTCGCCCATTTTCCAAAAATTTATCATAAGCGTATTTCTTGGTAAAGAATTGTTCCAAATGTCAATTTTGAATAAATTAGCTTTATATTCACTGATTTATCAAAGATTTCGTATTTCTCTAAATTACCGTTATATGGGATGTGGGCGTGGTTATTGTCCCATTTTAAAAATTTTCAGCCATTTGGTATGCTGTACCAAGGCCAACAACTGTGCCAAGTTTGGAAAAATTGTGCAGCGGTTACCAAGATATACACATGTAACCATAAGTGGGCGTGGCTACGCCCATTTCAAAAAAATGTTAATATTCTTATTTTTCGTCTAAAATTATTTAACATATCAATTTTGAGTGAATTATCTTCAGTAGTTACTAAAATATCGCAGGTTTTGTATTTCTGAAAATTACCGTTATATGGGAGGTAGGCGTGGTATTGTCCGATTTTGCCCATTTTCAATACCATCCGTCCTACGCCCGAAAAAAG
>NW_016165386.1:7218-15525 GCF_001687245.7 Rhagoletis zephyria | reverse complement strand
ATTGTCCGATTTTGCCCATTTTCAATACCATCCGTCCTACGCCCGAAAGAAGTACACGTACCAAGTTTCGTTAAGATATCTTAATTTTTACTCGAGTTATCGTGTGCACAGACGGACGGACAGACGGACGGACGGACAGGCGGACGGACGGACGGACGGACAGACAGTCACCGCTTAATCGATTTCTCTTTTCATTCTGATCATTTATGTATACATTTGTCTATATCTATCTCGATTCGTTTTGCCTGTTACAAACAACCGTTATGTGAACAAAGTTATAATATGCTTGTGCACAAGTGCGCTCGGGTATAAAAATAATAAGGTTGTCTGTGAAGTAATCAATAAATAGGACTAGTGGAAAAATGTGTTTCTTTATTTTATGTTATTAAAAGTACGATTCCTGTATTCACCTAAGCACAAACGATTCTTTTTGCTCGCCAAACAAATTTGAGCGTACGGATTTCGTACGGATTTTTCACCCACCACTTTTTGTCTTTGTACGGATTTTAGTTTCTAAGCGTCTGGTAGCCCTGATTAATGGTTATAAGGTTTAAATAAATAAATTTAAATATGGGAGGTGTTTAGGCCTCCACCCTAAATATATTACACCACCCTAATGTGCAGTAACATGCACCGTACATGTATATACGTACACACACAAACTCACGCAATTACATACATATGTACCCCGCCACTAATAACTGTGTTGAGGGGAAATTAAACCTAAGTACATGGTTCGGCGGGTACAACGGAGTTTGAAATTATATCTAAATTCACTTGTCCGAGAACTATCAACCGCTTCACCAGCTACCACGCCACACTGAGGTAAGAGCGTGAAGTACGCTTTATAACGTTGTGCACAATCATTTCAAATACAAAATAAAGATCAAGGACCACTTATTAATTATTAATACTCTAAATCCTTGTCTTTTCTTTACATAATAATTTACGTGCGAGCACTCCATTCCGTGTGATGTGTCTCCGCAGTAAACAGGAGGTTTATAAAGATTAATCGATTATACCTTTTGCCTTTCAAGCGCTTATTTAAATAATTTATACGGAAATGCATCCTGCACTTAAAAAATAGCTTTTTCACATTTATTGGAAGGTCTATTTCATGGCTGTGGGATAATAATTTTTCGGAGAAGTTGGTGGTGCCAGAAATTACTTCGCCATTAAATATTTGAAATATCCAAATTACTCAGCCTAACCTGCTCCGCTGTTGAATGGAACAAAAGGACGCCTTTGTAAGTCCACGTTTTTCTGCAACAGCTTGGCTTAAGAATTACTATTTTTTTAATCACAATTAAATTATATAGTATTTTTCACAAAAATTCAAACGGAAAGTTATAGACAAAAATAATTTCCACAAAAATTCACACGAAAAATTTTAGAAAAAAACAATGTGGCAAGCAAATAATAAATGGCCAAATCGCCCCCAAAATATAATAATAATCCCAACGGTTTTTACCCTCCATTCCCGCCCATCCGCACGAGGGGCGCAGTCCGCATGACGTACGGAACCAGTATTTATTTTCAATTTTTGCGCCGGGTCACGGTAGGCAGGAGTTTGTTAAGTGTCGAGATCTAAAACTGTTCAGCTACAGAACTAAATTCATCAGCCGATTTTATGTCTTTATTTTAATGATTCATTATTGAGAGAGTAAAGTATCGATTTCTTAATGCTGAAAAGCGGATCTGATATATCAAACGTGCTAAAATGAGAGTTAAAATCCTGGCATAAGCAACGGAGTGGGTCGTGCAATTCAAAATTAGTTTTACAAGCTTTCAGAAATAGGGGACAAAAGTGTCTTGATACCCGGGAGGGAACATTAAGGCTAACTTCGCCCAGAAGAAGCGGACTTGAAATTGAGCCTGTTAGTAATTTAACTATAAAAATTGTACCAAGCATTTGCCTGCGGNCTAGGTGGCTACCTTGAGGGACTCCTGAAGTAACATCAATGACGTCAGAGTAGTATTTTTAAACATTACCCTTTGTGATCTATCATAGAGGTATGAAGAGATCCAACGTAGAAAATTAGGTGGAAGACCAAGAAGATCAAGTTTATAGCTGAGCAACGAGTGGCACTCTTTGTCAAATGCTTTACTGAAGTCAGTATATATAACATCAAAAATTTTGCTTTCACTAAATGCATTTGAGATATAGGATGTGAATTCAAGTAAATTTGTAGAAGTTGATTTGCCTTTGCAAAATCCATGTTGACTATATGAAATGCTAGAAGAGATAGAATGCGTCAACTGATTTGTTATAATTGCTTCAAATAATTTAGGAATTGCAGAAAGCTGAGCTATTCCCCGGTAGTTCTCCACTGAAGATCTGCTCCCGCTTTTATGTAACGGGGTTATAAACGATTCCTTCCATATAGTTGGAAAAACGCCCTCTTTAAGAGACAAATTAAATAACGCTGTTAACGGCTCATAGAGATAATCAGCACGATTTATAAGAATACAGGCAGTGATCTGGTCAGGAGCATAACTGAATGACTGCTTTAAGGATTTCAGATAAACTACTACATCGTCGGGAGATATTACTGGGATATTTATTGAGTTCATTGGACATAGTTTAAAAGGATACTCAATGTTAGCATGTGAGTTAATGGAATAATTGGATTTAAAAACCTGAGCGAACATGTTAGAAATTGTTTGATTATCACTAGAAACGGTATATCTTGATACTTCATGGCGGAAGGAAACCCACGTACATTTCGCTTAGAGTTTACGAAGTCATAAAATGATTTGGGGTTATGTGTTATACGCCGTTTGATTTTACACACGTAAGCTTTATAACACTTTTTGTTTAATTCAAAAAACTTATGACGCAAAAGTGAGTATTTTACATAGTATGAGTGTAAACCGGTTTTTTTGTTTAATCTAAAATAACGTGACTTTCTGTTTTTCAAATTTCTCAGTTCCTTAGTGAACAACAACTGTGTTTGTTCTTCAGGAACATACATGCGTTTAGGCACATGCTTTTCAAATAATTTATGTAAAGTAAAGTTAAAAAGTGCAACGCTTTGTTAAATATTTTCTTTATATGCAGGCGACGACAATTTAGACAGTTCTTTGTTAAGCTTTTTAAAGTTGGCTTTCGAAAAATCAAAGCCAATATTTGGTTCGTATGCTTGGGTACCGCAATTTTGATCATCACTTACACTTCGTAAGATATCTCCATAGCAGGGTGGTAGACATCTTCGGGCAAAAGTAGTGGATCACACTTATTTACAACGGACTTAAATTCATCATCAACATAAACAAGATCTAATAATTTGCCAAACTTATTGTGAAGTACATTAACCTGAGCTAGGCAGAGTTCAGCCATCTCCTCTAAAAATACGTTGTTGCACGCACTAGACGCGAAAGGTACGATATCATTATCAATGATGTTCCATGATATGCTTGGTAAATTAAAATCACCCAACACAATCATTGCATCAGAGGGTTTAGTCAGTAAATTAACTGATTTCAGTAAAGAGATGAGTTGTGAATACGCCAATGTGTCAGATCGGGGAGGGATATAGCATAGAGCTTTGACTTCTTTGGCGGAACCACAACTAGTTTCCTAATATCAGACTGGAGTACCGGCGGAAGGGATTGAGTTACTGCGTTACTAGTTGAGGATAGGGAAGGCGGTGGAGGCTTTGAAGACGATGCCACCACTTCAATGGAGGAAAGGGAAGATACTTCACGCTCGTTATTATTCGAAGCAGATTTCGTCACACGCTCTTTTGAGGCTGAGGCTTCTGATGCTGGAGAACATGGAGAAGATAGATTAATTAAGTCAGTCGGCAGATTATTCTGACGTGCAACGGTAATAATTTCCTTAGATGGACTATGAAGACGCTTACGTTTAGACACACGGATATCCTTAACAGATTGCAATGTGTCTAAGCATTTGAATGATTTAAACACATTTTCATAATGCTTAAATTTTTCTGTCAGTACTGACAATTCTCTTCCTATTTCTTTAAAACCATTTCTGGTTTGCATAAATAACTTGAAAAGATCAACTTCGGTTGACCTGCACTTTACGCAAGACCAGCGAAGACCCTTGCCATCATTATTAGCATCCAGAATTCTTCCTGTCAAACCAGCACATTTCAGATAGTAAATACCATTACAAAGCCAGCACGATAAGTAGCGTTCAGAATCGCCTTTAATTTGACAAGTATCAAGATCGCACTTCATATTGAAAGATCTATGTAATAACAATTGTTAATAAAAAGACAAACAAAATAAATTATAACAATTAGGGAGCTGATGTAAATAGCTTTAGATAAAGGTAGCGAACAGTTTGAGTATCACTGTAATTATGACACTTAATAAACGCAACGCAAACAGCTGTGACAAGAATTACTAGAAGAAGTAAACAAAAAGAGTAGAACAAATGTGCAAAAACAAAATGAATTCAGTTAACTACAAAGGATACAACAACAATGATAGCAATAATGACTCGGCAATATTAGAATGTGTGCTAGTGAAATTTAATTAAATTTAGTTTAATATAAAACACAATAACTTTCACTTAGCTTTAATTATTTCACAGTAAGATGCTCATAAGCACTTTTTATCACTACTTTAACTCAGAATTAGCACAATAAACTTAGCAAATAGAAAGCCAAAATCAGAGCACAATAAAGTACAACCTAACAGCTTGCCGTTTGCAAACGATTTTTGATATATGTAAATACTTCCAAAGAAGCAACATATAAAACGTTCAGCGAATAAAGGCAACATTGTGAAATATAACGAGGCGAATGTCAGAAAATGAACAGAGAATGCTGCCTTATTACTTCTTATTGCGCGATGGATGGCACCGATAAAAGGGGAAATGGTGACGAATAAAGCCCAGTTTCTATCATACGGTGAACTGTCACAAAATAATTTCCAAACACGACTTTAAACCTAGAAGTACTTTCTTCGTCGAATCGACGAGCTGACCACGTGTGTTGTTTACGCATACAAAAATAAGAACGTACTTCCAAGGATAATTCGGCCAAAGAAGAGGGAAAAACAATGCCCTTTTGTTTAGTGTATATTATGGTTGAGGCTTGATCAATTTCGGAATCTTATCCAATTGAAAACTTCGCGAATTCCTGGCACATCGCAGTCGGGCGATGTAACTGGCAACAAAACATTCCCGCATTCGTAATATGAATTTGTGAACCTCGGAAGAGTGTAATCGTCGTTTGGATTTACTACTTCAAAGTTACTGGCTCAGGTGGCTGCGACTTCTCTCGCAAAACTTGCACTGTATTCGCATCTCCGTGCACGCAGCAGAGCATGTACGTCCTTGATTTTAGTTTCTGCTCCAAGTTCTAGGTCGGCAGTGTTCTCTTTTTTCTTGAATGTCTTATCGTGCAATTCGAAAGCACGTTCTTCATCATCTCTATCATTGACATTAACGAATTGAGCGATTTCTGCCTTTGAGATGTAAAAGCGGCACGATCTCGGCAGTTTTCCAAAGTAAACTGTCACAGTGCTGCGAAAGCACGAACAAACAGAGCTGGAACTTCACGAAAAATTAATTAAAATCGATAAATTTATATAATATAATCGATTCTTCTCCGATAAGCGCTCGCGTAAACAATTCTTTTCAATCGAAAGTCAGCTAGGAATAGAAAAAAAACGTTGTATAGATTTTTACCATTGACGAGTATTGGGACATATAGGTCACACAATTTTCCACACCTTAGCAGGTAAAAAAAAACGTTTTGGCGAAACTTTTGTAATATAGGGTCGCTGAACTCGAATCAGGTGTCATATCTTTGAATTTCCCAACAGATCAGTAACGGTCGCCAATAAGTTAAATAGGGCGTTCTTCAATTAAATTCTGAAGTAGGGGGTTTTCATATTTCATATTTTAATACAAAGTGAAAATTTTGAATAAAATTTTTTTTTATATATATACTAAATAGATAAATGTATAGAAATTTATATTTAACGAAAGGTATTCTAATTACCTGTACAACGATTTTATTTTCCCCCATCTAGCAGCCATAATAAGTCGCTATTCTGTACTTGTTCCAATAATAATATTACTGAATCATGAAAATGTACTATTTAAAAGGCTTGGAGTCTAACCTGATTGTAATGTTGTGAATATTTGGTGGAGTGGCAACCAGGGGCGGCGGAAGATTTGGGTATGGTAATTACCCACCTGAACATTTTTAGAAAAAAACAAGTCCAATTTAAAATGCTATATTTACCACACCTGATGAGTATTTGCTCCCTGACAAGTAGATTTGATACTAAATCGGCAACGTTTTATAAAACTTAAGAAAAGTTCATTCTTGGTGAGACAGTATATTTGAAGAAAAATACACGTTTTATAATGGTGATTGTGACGAATGCAGACTCAATAGCGATAAAGATATGGCGCACAGAGCAAAATCCAGAATCTGTGAAAGATGTTGTGCAATTTTTGCGTGAAAACGAATTGTGTGTGGGACTTCTTTCTGAATATGTACGCTTCATTAGATTACTTGTTACAATTCCAGGGTCATTATGCTCTAACGAAAGGAGATTTTCTGTTTTGCGTAGGGTGAAAAATTATTTGCGCTCGACAATGCATCAAAAACGGCTCAACCATGTGCAACGGTTGACTTTAGTGTACATCGAAAAGTGTATGTTTTAGCAAAACTATAGCGATTTTTTTCATGAAACTTTAACAGGATGCTAAGAAACGGATGTCGTTACATAAATTCTCACTATTTTTACTTTGTTAATACTAGTATTTAAGTAGTTTTTTCTTTAAACTGTTGCAGCTATCACTTATATTTTCATAGATATACGATCTTTGCAATGTCCACGTGTATATTGTATACATTAAATGTAATTTATTTAGTTTTTTAACAATATAAAACGCGTTTAATTATTTCACTATTTTTTTCAACAAAGTAAACAAGGNTCTTTGCAATGTCCACGTGTATATTGTATACATTAAATGTAATTTATTTAATTTTTTAACAATATAAAACGCGTTTAATTATTTCACTATTTTTTTCAACAAAGTAAACAAGGAAAGAAATCAAAATGGCTGTAATGGTGAATAGAAAGGTGCTTCCAGATGTTCGAAAATTAAATACACGAAAATGAAGGGATGTTCAACAATCTACTTTTGCTTCACAATTATCTCGATAATATTATAATGAGTATAATGTGTTTTTTGATATGTATACATCTTTGGTTTCGGTAGGGTTAAAATTTGAGAAGCTGTAACGCATAACCCAGCACAAAATTTCGAAGGGCTTAGCATGTGTATTTCAGCATACCATTTTTATTTTCATTAAAAGCACCCTGTGTTTTCTTGCTATTTTAAATGGTTGCATACATTTAGGCATATGCATAGTAAGAGGAAATGCGCTACAATTGATTATTACTTCCGATTATTTAAACTCCGCACATGCATACGGCTTTGTACCTATGTATGTACATAAATATGTGTGGATTCATTTGTTGCAACTGGGCATGAATCACGTAACTTTGAAACGATAGTCGTTCAAACGATAATGACAAAACGATGTTGTCAAAACACTGATTTATGCATTTGTGTTGCTGTTACGTGTTACTGTTACTGTTACGTGAAGCAAAACTGGAATCGAGTTGACGATGTCGCACAAACGATCAAACAATTTTTGATTTTTATGAAGCAAGACAATCTCGACACGATATCGTTCAGACGATTGTCGTCATACGTGATTCATGCCCTGGTTTTGATATTCGTAGGTGGTTTTAGGCATAGGTTTAGTAGTCTATTTTGATAAAAAAGCAAGGGGAAAATTTAAAAAAATACTGAAATCATTTTAACTGGGACCGTTGATAACTGATGAACATATGAATATATGTATGTATAATATGCATATGTATGGATGATATAATAGCTCTGATCCAATACTTTTCGTGTAAAATCCTGGAAAAAGGTCAAACAGCAAAATCACTCTCTGAAGTGAGAGTAAAAAGTGAGTAACAGCAAAACGTACGGAACAAAACAGCATCGGGTAAAATCCTGCTCTCATTTACATGAACCAAAGATTATATTCCCAAAAGAAAAACTAAATTTAGGAATATATACAAATAGAAATGCTCAAACTATAAGCTCAAAAACAATAGCTGATGCGGTGTTTCCAAGATATTTTAACGCCCTTGAGTCACAAGTATATTCAAGTATCATATTTTATTAATCATACCGATAATTTAGTGTATTAAAAGAATTAAAAATGAAAATGAATAAAAAAATTAAATCAGCAAAATGAATAAAATTAAGTTAAATTAATATTTAATTTCTAA
>NW_016165386.1:0-6555 GCF_001687245.7 Rhagoletis zephyria | reverse complement strand
AGTTGCAAGTTATATGCGGATGAGAGGCTGCAGTAACACGCGGATCAATCAATAAAAATTTCAACCCTATATTCGGAATAGAGGCTACAATCAACCGGCATATGTATATGTACTCTACCAAAACGAATCAGGCAACATCAAAGGCGATATATTTTTTCATCAATTCTGGCCTAAAATCCGGATAACAAGATAATATTTTTTTTTCCTTAAAACTAGTTAAAAATTAAACCCTAAAAGAAATACCTTAAAATCTAAGATCACAGATAATATCACAGTTCTAAGTTTCTTCAGACCTTGAGCTATATAGAAAAGGGTATACTTGTTCATGTGTATATTCATACTTTTCACTTTTCTTTAAATGCATATTCTAAAAGCATGGAAAAAAGGCATTAAATGCAATGGAGGCTAATGATCATTAGCACAACATCAGCTACGCTCAGTTTCAATTACTTCACGTCAGCTTAGGCAGTGGCTCTCTTTATTTTCCTGCCGCTACCGAAATTTCAAGAGAAGCAGAAGAGTAGCTTGAGTAAGAAAAACTGAGTGAGGGCATATATAAAAGTAGTTTGACAAGTCGACGGCAACATCTACATACTAGTACAGTCTATCCCCGCAGTCGCGATTATTACCTTTATTCTTGTATGAAAAAAAAAACTATAATTAAAAAGGTTTAGATTTGGTTATTGGAGCTTAAATAAATATTATTNTAAAAATATTAAAAATAAAATGTTAACAAGCCACAATAACATTGACAAATATATTAGTTTACCTTTAGTTAGTAGCATGTAATAACTACGGAAGAAGTAGAAAAAAAATAGATGGATAAGAAGGAAATCGGAGGAAAGTTAAGGCCTCGTGTAGATAATTAACTAAGAGGAAATGTTAAACTGCAAAAATCGGTGAATTTTGACTTTTGAATGTAGTTTAAAAGGTTTTTAGGAGGTACGCGTAACCGGAAGCTTCCTAAGGATTCTGTATGAGTTGGTTGGCAGCGGAGTTCAAAGGTTCATAACAGATAAAATGGCGCCCAAAGTGGGGCCTGCGAAAAGGTAGTTTTATATGTAGGTACATGATTTGTAAGTTCGTGGACATCACTATTTGGATTCATCTTCGGAATCTGTTTATCGTCTGTCTGGTTGAGGAAAGTGACAAGACAAAGTTTTGGAATTTAGTTTTGTGGTTTCATACCTGCATAACTTACCAGATTTTAGTAAAGTTGCTGTTTAATTTACTATGCCAGGTTTATTTCTCTCCGTTAAGCTTAGGAACTCGGAAGGTATAATTTGGAATCTTAACTAGCTACAGCTAAAGGCTAGGCAGTTTACCATTATGCAGTTCGGGATTTCATTTGGCTTTCCTAAATGCTTTACTACACCTGCTACCTGTTAATATTTAGGAATGTTGAGTTGATATGGCTAAATGCTTGTCAGTCAAACCGGATATTTGTAGGTAGTTCCTATTTGTGTAGTTTTCTTCTCGCTTCTACTCAAATCGTTAAATTATTTCACTTCACTTATTTTTATGTATATTTTTGTTTTGAATGTTTAAGGGATTTTTTTTTTGAGTTTTTTTGGTCAAACCCAAACATTTCATATCCTTATTCTTTGAGCCGGAAACTAAATAAATGCTATAAATTTTTACCGCCAACAAGTACAGAATAAAGTAAGACCACACAAACAACACATTATTATCGAACTTTACCATCGCTTGTGAATAATTGATTATCGTGTACCGTTTTTTATCTTTGNTCGAACTTTACCATCGCTTGTGAATAATTGACTATCGTGTACCGTTTTTTATCTTTGGTATTTTCTGGGGTTTCCCATAATTAGTTTTTCGTTTGACACGAAGTCAAAGTTCTAGAATCTATTCATCGAGTTATCGATACAATTCGATTGTTAAAATTTATTTTTTTTCTATTCTCAAGATTATTCGAATATCCCAACTCTGTCTTAGTGGATCGACATCCGCAAGTATTCGGTTGATAGACTATTTGAACAACGAACCGTTTTTTTGTGCGCCGAGTTTTATATCGACCCTATTTTCATTGCTTTAACCTTCCTATTTTCATTGATTTAACCTTCCGTTTTGGTGCTTTTCTCTATCGTTAATAATGTCCTTAAGACACAGTAACGAGAATTTACCACCTCAGGTCAGCGTGTGCGTTATATGCCGCGAAAATTTTACCGAAAACGATGAAATTCTAAAACCAGTATGTTCGCACAAATTCCACCGACATTGTTTGCTGAATTGGTTAAAACGCAATCCCTCCTGTCCTCAGTGCCGTACTGCTTGCAGTAGCCGAGATTTTCTGGCTGGTGCGGGTGCACGTTCACGGCCAAAACAAACGGCTACAAGTGCTACCTCCGGATATAATAATCCAAATTTAGATTCGACCAGGCAAACTAATCAGCCCGAAGAAGGAGCAATGGGATTGCCGATAAATACTGAGCGCAACAGCCTTGTCAATGTAAACCAGGCGAGTGAGGAAGCGCGTATCAATACGCTAGTTAACGCGGTGATTTCTGCTCGTCAGGAATCTATTTTTGATGGACTCGAAACACGAGTTGCACAATTGATCGAACATCGAATTGAGGGGGCGTTGACTAATTTACTAAGCCGAGTTAACTTAAATAGAGCTCTACCGGCAGCTTCCAATAACAGCAATAATCAAAACCAAAATACTTCCCAACAAAATCCTCATATATGTATCTACTCCTATTTTACCCCGCGAAATGCCCTATTTCGAAAACCAATCGAGCCAGGACCAGTTTAATCGGCAATTAGACCAATTTCGCTTCAGTAACGCGTCGTCAAGCGTTAACAGTGCGAAAGCTGCTAGGTTAATCGCAAGCTGGGACATCAAATTTGATGGGTCTCCTAATCTCACGGTAGACAGTTTCATTTATCGTATCGAGTCGCAGGTTGTAGATACCCTAAATGGCAATTCAAACTTGCTATGTGAGAACGTTCAGTGTTTGTTCTCAAAAGAAGCCAAAGACTGGTATTGGCGTTATCGACGCACCGTTGAGCGTGTAACATGGCCTTCGATGTGCCACGCCCTACGTATGCATTTTGAAGTGCACAAGACTGACACTGAAATAAAAGATAATCTGCGGGCTCGTAAGCAAGGTGCAACCGAATCTTTCGACGAGTACCGTAACGCCCTTTTAAAAATCGCGGAGAGTTTGCGTTCGCCGTTACCGGAACCAGAATTAGTAGAAATTATGCAAAGAAATTTGCGTCCGCGAGTACGTCAGCAACTCTTATACGTGCCAATAAACTCGTTAGCAGAGCTCCGCAGACTGTGTTTAAAGGGCGAGAATCTGTTTAAGGAGATTTCTGGTAGCCAACAACCATTACCTCGTAGACAGATTAGTGAAGTTGAGGAAGATTTAAATTTTGAGTCCGTGTTACCTAGCGCCGAAGTAGAAGCGATTGCTCAGCGAGCAAAAACCCCGAAAATTATTTGCTGGAATTGTCGAAAGGAAGGACAGACGTTTTATGATTGTCTAGAAGATAGGCAAATTTTTTGTTATGGAAACGGAGCACCCGAAGTCTATAAGCCAAAATGCCCCAACGGGAAACCGAAGGAGGTTTCGAAAGCGATACCTCGCCACGACCAAGTGATGTAAAACTTATCACCAGCCCTAATGACAAGCTAATATTCAACCAAATTTGACCGAAATAATACTATACGAAGTTCGTATGCAGAGATAAAAAGAAATCAAGGCCAAGATTTTTAATAACCCAGTTGAATCGCCTGTTCTAAAAAGCCGTTCGTCTAATCGAATGAAAACCTTCTGGAAAAATATCAAGCTCCAACGCCGTAATATAGGTTGTATTATTTCCTAGATCCAAAATAAAGGTGCAGATTTGAGACCATATGCGCAAATATCTATTCTCGACAGAACTATTTTAGCGCTTCTTGATAGTGGTGCGCAGGTATCCTGCATACGTAGCACGCTAGCCAAAGAAGTTTCAAACAGTAAGAAACTGAAGCAGCACCAAACGTCCGTCTGTACTGCTGACGGTAGAAAGCAGATTGTTTTTGGTATGATCACTTTACCGGTGACCTACAAAGAAAAGATTGAAGCGATAAACTTTTTCGTTATACCTTGCATGTCACAAGATGTAATTTTGTGAATAGATTTTTGGAGTAAATTTCAAATTGCGCCCCACATAATTTCTCAAATTGATAGTGGAGATTTTAAAGATGAGAACCAACTAATAAAATCGAGATTTCCTAATTGTGAGAAAGAGGGGTTAGGAAAAACTTCTTTAATAGAACATGTGATTGAATTAGAGCCCAATGTCCGTCCGGTTAAACAGCGCTATTTTCCCATTTCTCCCGCTATTGAAAAGATCGTTCATGGTGAAATCGATGAAATGATCAAGTTGGGTGTGATAGAAGAATCTCCCAACAGTCCTTGGTCTAGTGCGGTAGTATTAGTTAGAAGGTCCGACAAATTCCGTCTGTGTCTAGATTCACGGAATATTAATAGTGTTACCGTTAAGGATGCGTATCCGTTACCGCATGTAGAGGGAATTCTGAGCAGGTTACCGAAAGCAGAATTCATCAGCTCCCTCGATCTTTGCCGTTCATTTTGGCAATTTCCTGTTGCCGAGAATTCGCGGGATTACACCTGCTTCACCGTCCCTAATCGTCCGTTATACCGCTATTGTGTCATGCCTTTTGGCCTCTGCAACGCCCCACAAGCACTATGTCGCTTGATGGATCGCGTCATTCCTCCCCAACTTAAAAACCAAGCTTTTGTATACCTCGATGATCTTCTGATCGTGTCCGAAGATTTCAAAACTCATATGTCCGTTCTGACTGAAGTCGCTCTTCAATTAAGGAAAGCCGGTTTAACAATAAATGTTTCCAAAAGCAAGTTCTGTATTAAGGAAGTTAAATATCTTGGCTATATTGTTGGTAATGGGAAACTGCACACAGACCCGGATAAAGTTTCGTCAGTTACCAACTATCCGGTGCCTACCAACGTGAAGCAATTGCTTAGATTCCTTGGAATGGCTGGTTGGGACCGCCGTTTTATCGACAATTTTGCTACGATAACAGCTGCCCTTTCAAACCTACTTAAGAAAAGTAAAAGCTTTGCATGGAACTCAGAAGCCCAAGAAGCGTTCGATAAGTTAAAAGATAGATTATGTTTCGCACCGGTGTTGGCAAATCCAAACTACCAAAAACCTTTTATAATACAGTGTGATGCCAGCAGGTTAGGTGTTGGTGCAGTTCTCTCACAGAAGAATGAAGATGGGGTTGAGACTCCGATTGCATATTTTTCTCAAAAGATCAACAAAGAGCAAAGTAATTACTCTGCGACCGAGCTTGAATGTCTCGCTGCCATGCTTAGCTTGAAAATGTTCCGTGCGTATGTCGAAGGGCAAGAATTTAAAATTGTTACTGACCACGCTAGTCTACAATGGCTGATGCGGCAACCCGACCTTTCCGGTAGGTTAGCACGATGGTCATTAAAACTTCAAGGATTTAAATTCACTATAGAACCTAGGAAAGGTACACAGAATATTGTCCCTGATAGCCTATCTAGGCAGAACTTTGAAGACAGAGGTAATGAAATTGTCGAAGTTGTTGATTGCGATGTTCGTCCTCTTGTAGATTTAAACTCACCAGAATTCAAATCGGAAGATTACGAAAAGTTAAAGTCACACATACGTCATAATTGTTCTCGTTTACCTGATTTGCAAGTTTTGAATGAACATGTATATAAGCGAACAGAATTTTCTGATGGCGATGCTGAAAATGAAAAATTTCATTGGAAACTGTGGATCCCGAAGGAGCTAGTAGCACAGGTCATAGATAATGCTCACACACCCCCAAATAAATGCCATGGTGGGGTAGCGAAGAGACTTCAACGCATACGTAAAAAACTTTTTTGGCCCAATATGACGGTCGATGTAAAAAATTTTGTTTTGAAATGTGAAGTGTGCCACAAAAGCAAAGCGCCAAACATAACTCTGCGTCCACCAATGTCTGCACAGTATACTGTGCAAAGGCCATTTCAAAATTGTACGTTGACCTACTTGGTCCGTATCCTAGGTCTAAACGCGGACATATAGGGATTTTGATAGTGTTGGATCACCTTACTAAGTAGCCACTTTTAAAGCCAATTAAAAATTTTCATGCATCGGTCATATGCGATTACTTACAGGAAAATGTTTTCACTTTATTTGGTGCACCAGAGATTGTTATGACTGATAATGGAAAACAGTTTAAGTCAACAAAATTCAACAACCTTTTAAGCCAACGTGAAATTCGCCACGTTTACACAGCGCTGTATAGCCCGCAGGCGAATGCCAGCGAAAGGGTCAACCGTTCGATGATAACCGGCATCCGCTCCTATATACAGAAAGACCAAAGTGTTTGGGACAGGTATCTCTCAGAAATAGGCGAGGCTCTTAGGAGTTCATATCACCAAACCATAGCTTGTACTCCGCGAAAGAGTATGAGCTCTCACGCGAAAGATTATGAGCTCCTACGGAAACTCGAAGATTTGGACAGTAATGTGCTTGAAA
>NW_016165385.1:13927-27773 GCF_001687245.7 Rhagoletis zephyria | reverse complement strand
ATGTGCGTTTGCATTCGATTTTGGTTGCGTTTTGAAGATGATTCTTCTTACATATGTACGTGTATTTGCGTCTGTTAAAATTTTTGGTTTTTTCGCATTCACACCAACTAATTGTAGCAATCGTCGTTGTGCATCTGCGCTCATCCTGGCTGCGAGCCGCATTGACTTTCTTTCATTCATCACTTAACTACAGGCCAACTGGTTGTTATGTAAAACTTTATATGCATGTATGTATGTGCAGCTGTTGCGAAAAGTTCCCTTCACCTCAGCGTTTAGGTATTACCTGCCGCACTTCGATTTCTTCTTATGTGAGTGCAATGGCATTTCCGTCCTGAATTTGGTGAAGCTTTCAAGGCCTCGATAGCTTAAATCATACCGTTGCACTATGGGCAATTCGATCAGTTTTTGTGGCAAAAAGTCGTTTTTCGTACTTACAGAAATTAAGTCTTCTTTCCTTGATAGCTGATAAAGAAAACTTTAAACAAACAAACCTTTTTTTTTTTTTTTTACTAAAAAAGGATAGGTGGTCAAAGTAGTGAGGGAAATGTTGGAATTGTGTTGTGTGTTTACGTAAAATAAACAATAAATTTGTAAGTACTTTTAAGATCTGTAACTGGTATTTTTACGAAAAATTAGTTTTGGAGAAAAATACATACCTTTGACACAACGTAAAATGTTTGTTTACAAATGAAATCTGAAAAAGCTTTTAAATGTTGGCCGAGTTGAGACTACCATACTGCAATTCTAGCAATTGTCTGTTAACTCCCCACAATCTTTCGAAAGACAAAAGTCTGGCAACTATTTTGAAAGCTCTTTACTGCCCTTCGAAAGACTAATTAAAAGATGGGAAATTTCCAGGTCATGCGATAAAGACTGGTTTTCTAAATATCTCGACTCCGGTGGCATCTGTTGGCAACTTTTTTTGCAAAAGTATATATTTTATGATGCAGATCAGAATTACAAATTCATGCGACATATGATTCCGTAGTTAAGGCTGATTAAAAATTTCACTGCTATAGGATGTGTTTAACCAAAGTATATATAGGTACTTTACTATAAGCCTCTATCATAGATATGTATGTCAACACACCAAATTCCAAAGTCATGTGACTTACGGTTTCGAAGTTATAGCTGATTAAAAATGGCATGCCTCCCATAGGCAAACAAACTGAATAATTTTTTGGCCGATCTCTAACTTTGCTAGACGCCTGATCACAATGCGTAGGTTAAGAAGGCGCAGCAGTTGAGCACAACCGATTATAAAAAAATCAGTGATCGTAACGCGTCTTCTAAACGGCTTGATACATTAGCTGTCAAATTCACAACCACACAACATGTTATCTTAAATGATCAGAAAAATATTACGATCGTCTAACACGCAACTGTTCAGTTGATCAGAATTACAAAACAACGCGTTCAGAAGGTGCAATCGCAACAGTCACCGAGCTGTTGCGCCTTCTGAACGTGCCCAATGTGTGCTCCGATTTTGTCAAATGTGAAATAGGTCTGCAGCTTGTTGTTGTTGTATATCATATGCAAATCAGTAGAAAATCGTGTTTTCTTTAAATTATCTACTTGTTTGGCCATTATTATTTTTCTTTTACAAAAATGTGTCGAATGACCCATAGTGCGTTGGCGTAACACATTTTTAAAAATCACGCTTTGGCTGCAATAAACAATGATTTTACAATAATTTTCATTTCGTTAATTATATAGGGCTCAAACCATTGATGCTTTGTTAGATGGAGACAAACGAAAAATCCCCGTCGTGGCAATAATTTTCAACTCTTCTATTGCCTGATTTCGCCAAAATAAAATAAAAAAAGTTGGCGCTAAAAAATTGAAAATAGTGCCAATGAAAATAAACAACAAAATTAAAATTATGAATGGCATCATTACGATAGGTAAGCCGAAAATTAGTAAGTAAATTTTTAATGAATGACTACAATTTCTTTAATGCTGGGTGTCTGCAAAAAACTCTAGAAGTTTTGTGCTTTGCTTTTATTTATTCATTATTTTTTTTAGCGGCAGCACCATGTTATTAAACGCTTTAATCTAAGTAATCTGCTCATATTGCCACTATAATTTGTCTCGTTTTCTAATTACGAAAAAATGGGTGGAAAAGAGGTAGGGGTGTTTAAGCTTAGCTTTATTAGGCTTGTTTGTACTCGTATTAAACAGAGCGCTTAGGCTTACTGTGCTTTCGAAATCGTGCTCAATGAATAAGGCATACTGGCCAATTGTAGGCGTCGAGTAATAAGCTACTATGAGTTAGCTAATACTTTGGTTATTAATTAATGACCCGGTTGCTTCGAAACTAGTAATTTAAATGTAAAAAGTGAAAAGTTTTACCAATAGAGTGCTGCTGTGCTTACGAAAATACTAATAATAAAACGATAGAACTAAGTAAAAAAGTCTAAGTTCGGCGCAGAGGAACATTAAATACCCGGCTTAAGTATTAAATATTGTCTTTTTCACCTTTTCAAAACTACCGCAACATGGTAAGCAGGAGTGGTTTTACCCCTATTGCAAACATCTTCGATAGAAGGTTAAGTTAGACATAACGGGTGATTTTTTTGAGGTTAGGATTTTCATGCATTAGTATNAAAACTTAAAGAGTTATATGGGGCTTGGGCGTGGTTATTGCCCGATTTTAGAAAAATTTTCAGCCGTTTGGTATGCTATACAAAGGCCAACAACTGTGCCAAGTTTGGAAGAAATTGGTGGAGCGATTACCAAGATATACCGTAATCATAAGTGGGCGTGGCTAAGCGCATTTTCCAAAACTTATAAGATTCCTATTTTTCGTCTTAAAATCATTGTGAATATCAATTTTGAATAAATAAGCTTTAGTAGTTAATAAAATATCACATTTTTCGTATTTCTGTAAACTACCATTAAATGGGAGTTATTCGTGGTTATTGCCCGATTTTTCCTATTTTTAATAACGTCCGTTCTACGCTGAAAAGTAGTACACATACCAATTTTCGTTAAGATATCTCAATTTTTACTCGAGTTATCGGACAGGATGTCACCGCTTTATCGATTTCTTTTTTCATTCTGATCATTTATGTGTACATTTGTTAGATACAACTTGAATAATGGCTGAGAAGGTCTAGTTGTAGTTTTCATCTAACCCAGTTTCTATCGGGTCACAGGCCTTATCGTGAGTATCTCAATAGATTTGGGCTTAATGACTCCCCGTACTGTTCGAGGTGAACAGGAATAAGGGAAAACGCGGAACACATAATGTTCCCCTGCCCCCGCTACGCTTCTGAGACACGAAATATGCTGCAGGGCAACGACATACTAGATTATATGTTAGCGTCAAGTGAGAACTGGCAGAATATATGCGCTCATGTCACACGAATACATGTAGGTTTAAGACGAGGAGAGCTTCTAAGTAGCCTTAAATGACAGTTCCACGGGCAGGATGGTTTTTGGGGAGGTTTTAGTTCGTAGGTGGAGCCGTGAGGCTGCAAGGCGTGTATGCTGCTATGCCGTTATAGTAGCACTCATGAGAGTTTTCTTCTTCACGGGCGTCATCCCAGAAAAAAAAAATACAAAAGTGGGGAGTCCTACTGTTTACCACCGACTCCGAAAGGCGACTATATTGTTATGAAGCTGTTTTTCATAGCAGAATACACTTGGAAGTCTGCAATTGCCTGTCTAGGGGCGGCCACTTTTATGCTTAATTTGTTTATATTGGTCGGAAACTGGGCTCCAACCCAGGCCCTGCAGAATGGTAGCGCGCATTGCTAACCACTACACCACAGCGGTTGCCAAAGTAACGGAGAGGATTCTGGTAATAGTGATAATTTGTTATCAAATTCATAGATAATAGCTTTGGTCCAATACTTTTCGTGTGAAATCTCGTGAAAATATCAAACAGTAAAATAAGGGTAAAAAGTGAGTAACAAGCAAAAAGTATGGGAACAAAAAAAAAAAGCATTTTTCCTATAAAAACGTCAAACAAAGGAGACGTTTATATTTACGGTAATACTTTACTATTTTTCACTACCAACTTGACAACGTACAATTTGTTTTTTTTTTCACTCTTGTGTATCAGCTGATCGCTTGACACTTTTCATGATTTTACCAGAAAAAAAAGTTCGGGCAAAATCTTGCAACTTCATTCTCTACCCAACTCTCCAAAAATCGTTCTTATTTACAGGATTATGGAGTACGGTAACATTTTTTCTGTAACTTACTGCTAGTTCGTGCAAAAACCTGTATGTTCATGGAGTCCTGGATCAGAGAAAATATGAGGCCAGGAGAGCAGAAGTGGCTTAACCCAAAAATAAATTGATTGTACTTATCTACTTTCAAAGGTCTCAAATGTGATAAATTTTAAAATAAAAAATTCTTATTCCTTAATTTTAATGCAAAAAACTACATAAATCTCTATCGTGTTAAGGAACAAGCGACTTTTATTTTGAAATTTGTCACGTTTGAGACCATTTTAAGTAGGTAAGTACCAACCATGTTACGAATATTTGCGTTCGCATTCGTTACACATTCGCATTCGCATCAAATGATACGAATGTTTTGCGAATGCGAATGTGTCCACTATAATGTTGAAATGGCTCGAATTCTGTCTAACCACGGTGCGGAAAATAACCTGCTTATAACTTTAGGCGCTAAACGGTTAAGTTGTATATCAAGCCACATTGATGGGCCTTCAACAAGCACTGCTGAAAGTCTTATAAGCAACCTTGAAACAAATTTAGATTCCACACGGCAGCGTTCCAAGTCAGCAATTGTTCAGTGCTGCCGTCCTTATATACGAGCCTCTAAGAAATCGTGTCATGGGACAAAAGGCAGCAAAATTACTTTTTTGAAAAATAATATGCCCCTTTTGAACTTTGACTACTAGATTAAAACACCGCTTTAATAATTTATAAAATTAAAAAAAATAAAATAAAAACAAAAACGACGACTTAAGTTGATTATAGCTTTATAATACATTCGAAACATCAATAGTAAGTAGTAAACAAATTTTTTTGGGTTACGCCACTTCTGCTCTCATCGCCTCATATGTACGAGTACTGATATTTGAAAAATATGCAAAAATTAAAAAAATCTCTCATATGCTTATTTTTAATTACTTTTAAGTCAAATTTACCGTTACATGTATTTCTAACATTTCTTTTTTATTATTTTATATTATTTTTATTACTACATATGTATACCAATAGTTCATGTCATCGATTTTCACACAAAGGAAATAAAACTGAATTTAATCGCCGAGATAAAGTTTTGCATGCAAGCAATAAATAGCGTTGCACTTGCGCAAGAGGCAACAGCAAATAACTTAAACGAAAAATCCCAGGTAGCCAAGCTTTGTGCCACAGAAACTCACAATTGTTGACTGACCTAGTTCAATCCCACATAAATGCGTAATACCAAGAGCTTAGCATGCAAGAAATAATAAAAAATTGAAAAGTACCGATCAAGAAATAAAAAAAATTGTCAGATTGAAAAGAAATAAATAGAAATGCGTGCATCATTGCATACGCAATGTACCCCCTTGTTAATTACTCGCGACTCATTTAAAAGTATTTAAAATAAAACGTTAAATAAAACTTGTAATCGACTGCAAATTCTTTTTAATTCATCTTGACAGCGTCGCTATACGGGAGTTATCTGAGCTATTTCTCTGTCTGGATTCCTGTTCCCTTTCTCAACTTGGCTTAAGGAGAGTGATAAGCTGTCTAAATACGATTTAGTTGCATAAAGCATGTGTGAACTCTTCTAGTAGTTATTCCTGAGCAGACCATTTTCTGGTCTCACCTCTTTCTTGACGGTGTGGGGCCCATAGCAAGGGAAGCTTCCGGTTGCTTCTTCTCTCGCCAGTTTATCCACTCTAGTTGAAGGTGGCATGTAAAAAAGGCCTTTTTCAGATGCTTTTTAATTGTTGATGCTTCCGCCATGGCAGGAGTATGATGTATGTATATTGGAACGAATTTCCGTCATCACTTGTAAATTTTGCCTTATTCAGTGTATTTTTCCGTTCTCGAAAAAAATTCGTTCCATAATACATCAGCTTGTCCAACATTGGCATCGATTATCTAATTGTTGTTTGGGAATTGGTGGCAGCTTTCACCCATCATTTATTTTGACTATAGGGTAATGGTATCGCTTGGTGGCGGGATGGTGGCATACACCTGCAACTTCAGAAAACCCCAATATTCGGGCCAAAAGCAATCGACTGCGAACATCGTCCTTCGCCAATCCGCATTTAATGTCCATATGAATATATATTCTAGACTGTTCCTACTCTTTTCCAGGCTACTTTACAGTACCTGAACTGGACTGTCGTTGTACAGATTTGCAGTTGAAATTCCGGAAAGCTTTGCCCGCAAGTTAAGCTTTGATCGTCAGCAGCCTAAATGTACGAACCCGCAAGACTTTTTCAGCAACTGTTGAAAGTCAGTATTTAATAAAATTTATTCTAAAAAATATTGAACCCTTACAGTATAACCCTCAAATATATTGAACACATATATTGGAAGGGGCGGGGTGAATGGGGCTACTGAGAGAGCTATTGTTAAAATGTGATTTATAGCATCCAAGTTCCTTGATTGACAGCATAAACGATTTCCTTATTACAATAAGCATGTCCGCACGATATTGTGATATAGGCGTTCTCTCTTTCTGCTCCTGCATTGGTTTATACCTAGAAAATCCCGACTAGGATAACCAGTGTAAGAGCGCTTTGAATTTTCCTAAATGAAATTTGCTTGAAATTGTTACGTAAATCCCCGGTGCTAAATATTCGCACTCCTAGGTACAAGACAGTATATGTATATATTACAGTATATAGATGTATGGTTCCATAGAGAACCCTATCTCGGAACGATCGCGCTCAGGAACTAAAAAGGAATAGCTTATAATCGCTTTCGGCTGAACAAAGGGAGCATACTTTACTCCGGCTGGGTGAGTACATGTGGGAATATATATATATATAGATTGGCGCTTACACAAATGTTAGTGTTTGGCCGAGCTTCTCCTCCGATTTGTGCTGTGTGCCTTGATGTTGTCCCACAAAGCGGAGGGACCTACAGTTTTACGCCGACTCCGAACGGCGATTGTATTTTTATGATAAGCTGTTTTTCATGGCAGAAATACACTCGGAGGTTTGCCATTGCCTGCCGAGGGACGACCGCTGTTAAGAAAAAACCTTGGGAATATACATATATATAATATCGCTGGTATTACAGCACCGCTAGAAATGGCACGTGCCACTGATTTCATGTCGAAATTGTACAAACTCATCCGTACTCGATCCGCCCTCATCGAGGAAGGTGAAGTAGTTAATTGCTAATGGCGCTGATCGCATTTAAGTTTGTGAAGTCAGTTGAGTGGAATTCAAGTGGATGTATGTATCTGCGTACAAACATATATAGAGACATAGAGATTTATCAATATTGCTGGTTTGCTGCAAGAACGTCACAAATCCAAGAGTAATATAATACAATTTTTTCGAGTCGCGGTCGAGTGGTTAGAGGTGCACACTATCAATCGTTAGGTTCAGGGTTTGTTCCAAGCGACATATAGAAACGTTTTTTTCTCTGCTCTTTTACTCTGACGATTACTCAATGGAGACGTCCGCCAATGGCTTTGATGACCTTTGTTTCCAAGTAAATAGCTATCTCTCCTCTCCGATTTGTCTCGCCTTTTCACTGCATGGAGCCTTACTTCACCCATGCAGGGCTGAGACCTTTTTCACAGCTGGACGACGTAGATCAAGTTGCATTTACATAGCCGCAGAAAAGTCACTCACCCGCGGGAATTCGTAATTATATAAGAATAATAGTTTTTGATAACATACAAGGCTATTTAGCGGCCGGTTCTAGTGACGCATTGTATGAGTGGTCTGCGGGTAAAAGTAAAACCCTTCTGACTTGTCAGAGCTCCGCGATCCGGATGGCAACGGGATGCCTTCTGATGTCGCCTAAGCTACGCCTGTATGAGTAATAGGCAAGCAATCAAAGCTGGCTTGCTACCGCCGGCATCATCCAAAAAGATAATTTTTGGTAGCAGAACTGCCTCGTGGGCACGGCAGAAAACATTCCTGAGAACTCACGGACGAGTGCTTTAACAGCTGAGGGACAGGGCTGCCTTTGGCCCGACCTCGTCGAATTTGCCCGTTTATTGGGCCTGTCGTTAGTTGAGCTTCAAGACAACGATTGCCGGATTTAGGCACCCCTTAGTAATGTCACCACATGCCGAAAGGAAAGTATGAATTACGTCAAACCCACCTTACACGATACGAGATTTTGCAGAAGCATTGAGAATCAAGGAAATAAGAAGGAAACATTTCCACCTAAAGTAACTAGTATTATGCTGCTGAAAAGTGAAAAAAGCGAACCTTTTTTGAAAAGGCTGATGAGAATTTAATTCCTTGCAGCAATATGGAATACACTCATTTGCCGCCAATTAGAACATCACGAAATGAAGGTTACGCTAAAGCTGTCATCCGGAAACGCGTGGAACTTGTCTATGGTAAGGGAGTAGTGTCGCATCACGACAGCGCGTAACTGCAGATAAATATTGGACGACTGGTAAAAAAATTTGACTTTTTTAGTTATGACGTTCCACCAGCAAACGAGCAACATGCACTTGTGCAGACATGTAGTGACGGCTATAAAGCGCTAAGGCGGTCGCCTAATCATATGTTGGCCTTGCAAAGAAAAGCAGACGAAAAAAATAAAACCTTGCTTCTGTGTGGATGATTATTATTATTTTTTTTTTAGTTTCTTTTTATTTTAACAATTTATCACATTTTCCAATCTCATTTGCCCGTCAATAGGTAGTCAATTGGAAATGTTACGCGCGTTGCTGCCGCTTAAGCCAACTCCACACAAGCGTATGCAAATGCGCATGCGCCATGGCTGGCGATCGTCAATGAGCCAACCGCACAATAAGCCAGCAGACTAGCCAGCTAGGCGGCGGCTGCGTGGTCTTGAGTTTGCCGGCATTGCATTACTTTTTTTTGATTATTTCGCTTTGCGCGCATTTGTTTAGCGCTGTAAAAGCAAAGTATTTGCTGCTAAGCGATGATGTATTTACTATTTCGATTGATAAGGCTGACACCGATTTCAAAGTTGTACATAAGTACTTACATATACATATCAGTGTTCGGTGGTAGTGCTGCTGCTGATCATTGTGGGTCAATCGTACTCTTATGTGTTTTTTTTTTTCAGTTCTTTTTTTTTGCAAATTTGTTGTTAACTTTGGCTGCGCATAATACTTTCAGATTTCTAGCAAATAATTTTATGATTTCTTCAATCACTTTGACTTTTGCATATTTTTCGCCATCATTAGCATTCATTAGCATCTGCTTGAAATAAGTTTGAAGCGAAAAATGTCAAAATTAGTACGTATACTTGACTTTATTTGCCAAGTCGCAACGCTGAATTGCTATGCGCTCAAAGTCACCGCCGCGTGGCATTGTGATTTAAAGATGCACCGCGCCGATGCGCACGCTTATGCGTTTTGAATTTGATGGTACGAGTATATCAAGTATTTAACCCGAATAGTATGTTATCATTACCAGAACTTCTGGCGCGACAGTGCTTTCGACAAATAAACGCGCCTCATTTATCAATAATTTACGCGCGCACATTCATGACTAAGGAGATCGCAGCGCGCTGCGTTAGTTGCTATGATCCTACAGCGGCGCATAATATTTCATACTCTGTTGCTGGCGGTAAATTAGCTGCGCGTACCTACGTACATAAATATGTACACCGCGCCACTTGATACCTGCGGCGTTCATTGCAGCGCGGATGTCCTATTGCCGTTGCTATTTAAATCTAACCATTAACGCCATTGGTGTTCCTTGTGCGGTGCTGAGCTATTGCAAATACTAATTTTTAAATACTCGCACTTATTTTATAGTTTACGTTGGCGCGCATGCTTTGGGCTTAAGTCGCTGACTTAGTTTGTTTCAACGTTTCATTGGGCATAACTCTCTGTAGTGCCCATTTGTTATTAACTTTGCTATTGTTGTAAACGCTTTTGCTTTTATTTTTCGGTGTATATTTTAAACATGTTTTTTTTTTGTTTTACTTTTATCTCTCACCTCTTTCTTTATATTATCCTCTAATTCGCGCCTGGCATTGTAGATTTGCGCTTTACAGCCGCACTGAAGCGTCATCGTCGTGGCGTTGCTAGTTTGGTCTCCAAGTCTCAGGTTTTTTCGCCTTCTTCTTTTACTTGTATGTAGTTTTATTGTTTTTTTTTTTTGCAAATCTTTTTATTTTACTTTTCGGGGGTAGTAGGTAGCATTTATGTACTTATGTATTTAAGTATTTGTTGTACATGCATATTGTAAATCACTAAAACAAGTTTGCTGGCCCTAGCATTGTTGCGTGACGCGTCGCCAAATGTTATGCGCTGTTGCGATAGCCGGCCGTTGCGGGGGGCAGGTGATTTGTGTTGTGCCGCGTTAAAACCTTTAGTGTGTAAGCATAATTTTGGTATAAATTGGTCAGTCGGTTTGTGGAACAGCATCAGTTCCAACGGTCTCTTCGTACAGCTAAGTAGTCTCATCCTTAGAAACCACACATAGATCATCAGAGCAAAATGGTGGGTGAACGGAAAAGTTAAAAAGCAACGACTTTTTGGTATTAGTGTTCCAGAAACTTAGAGGTTTTCAAGTGTGCTGGGCAAAGTGAACCAATTTTTGAAATGCAACTTTGAAGCAATCTGTCTAAAACAACTTTTGGAGTGAATTTGAGTTTTAAAATCGAAAAAAAAATTTTAACAATATCAATAAACGATATTCAAATGCACTGATTTTTTCGAAAAAAAATCGGTATACAGATCTTAAAAAAATACTCGGTGTATATTATGTAAAACCCAAAAAAAAAACNCACAACTTTTGGAGTGAATTTGAGTTTTAAAATCGAAAAAAAAATTTAACAATATCAATAAACGATATTCAAATGCACTGATTTTTTCGAAAAAAAAAATCGGTATACAGATCTTAAAAAAATACTCGGTGTATATTATGTAAAACCAAAAAAAAAACAAAAACAAATTGGTCTGGTGAATTTTTACCGGCGAAGTGCAGAATTAAAAAATTTCCTTAATTAGGAAAATAACAAAAAAGTATTATTGTATATTTTCTAGAATGACATTTTTTTTAAATAATTAAAATA
Source organism: Rhagoletis zephyria (assembly GCF_001687245.7). NCBI lineage: Eukaryota > Metazoa > Arthropoda > Insecta > Diptera > Tephritidae > Rhagoletis > Rhagoletis zephyria. The sequence goes on along the minus strand of NW_016165385.1, from coordinate 16,602 downwards.
AATATTAAAAACAAATTTAATTAGATCTTCAATTTAGATTTTTTTGCTTTTAATAAATTTTTCTGCATTGCAAAAATGCAAATAGTACTGGTTTCTTCAATACCTGCTTTGAAAAATAAAAAACATGTAGTCTTTCGATAGAGTTTTTAAACAACCAGTTTCAAGAAAGCAGTTTATTTTTTTTTAATTAAATATGAAAACTTACCGGCAGATAGTTTCGAAAAAATTTGGTTTTTCGAAAAAAAAAATTATGGATAACAAATTAAACAACTATTCAATTAACACTCAACCATTTTTTTTTTAATTTTTATAATTTTATAAAAACGTTTGTAATTTAAAATTTCTTCTATATTAACCTTTTGTTATTTTTCAAATTAAGAAATAACTGCCGTTACGCGCATCAAATAATTTCACTTTGAATAAAAGATTTGTAAACAAACATTTTTTACAAAAAAAAAAATGCCGGTATCACCAGAAAATTTAAGTAATAAATGATTTTTTCCCTTCTATCAGTTTTCGTACTAAACTCAAATCGTTTTTCACCTAAATTGCTTCCGTGCAACTTTTTTTGATTTGAATAATTTTTTCAGTATTTAAAAAAATCATTTCATTTTTTTTCTCTTTTCCAAAGAAAGAAATAACTTTTTTATGATTTTTTATATCAATAATTTGTTCAAGATTTAAAAAAATCAATCGAAAATCTATATTCTCTTCCATTTTTTCTGTTTGTAATGTCCTAAGTAAGAAATAACAGAATACCTAATCATTTCAAAGGAAATTTAAAATTTTCATACAAATATATTCTAATTAAATCAAAAATTGATATCAGCGGTTAGGTTTGAATTTTTTTCAACTTTAATTAGACTTTTTGCACATAAAAAAACTCTATCGAATATCTGTACTCACTTCTCCATATTTTGTTTTGTTTCTTTTCCTAAGTAAGAAATAAATAGTTTTACCTAAAAAATGAAAATTTCAAGCACAAATTTTCTAAATTAAGTCAAAAATTAAAATAGTTAATGTTTGAGGGCTTTTTTTCGATGCTAAATATTTTTCTAAGTTTTATAAAATTTGCTGTCCTAATGTTACGTGATTTGTTTTTCCACTTTGCTTATTCCAAGTCTTAACGGTAAATAATTCCTTTTAGGAACCTTTACTCCAAAAAGCCAACAATACTTTTTTATTTTGTTAATTTAGTTTTGCAAATTTAGAGTTTTAAATCTAAAATTAAACCAAACTTCATGATAAAATAATAATTATTTATAAGAAAACACGAAAGCCAATTAAACAATTTACTCACTTTTAATCACCTTTTCAAAATAATTTTTAACAACTTTTTTGTAATAACATCTTCTTAAATGTTTTACTGAAAAAGTTTAAGAATATATTTATTTTCGCCATTTATAAAAATGCAATAAAGATTAATTTTTTCAAAACCAACAATGTTCTAAAAGTGAACACATAATATTATGTACATACTTATATGAACATAGTTATTTTTCGTCACTCATCTCAATTGAAATCTTTCTTTCGTTGCAGAAACTCTTCATTGCCGCCACTCTTGCCTTGATCGCCGTCGCTTCGGCTGATGTCAGCCACTTGTCGAGGTCATACCTGCCACCTGCTCCAGCTCCAGCTCCACAATACTTGCCACCCTCCAGCAACTATGGTGCACCATCTTACTCCTCAGGTGGCATCGGCGGCGGTTCATACTCGTCGGGTGGATCACTTGGTGGTTCCCTTGGTGGCTCATACTCGTCCGGTGGTTCCCTCGGTGGGTCATACTCCTCAGGCGGTTCCCTAGGTAACTCATACTCGTCGGGTGGTTCGCTCGGTAGTGGATACTCGTCGGGTGGTGCCCTCGGTGGCTCATACTCTTCAGGTGGATCCCTGGGTAACTCATACTCTTCAGGCGGTTCCCTTGGTGGCTCGTACTCTTCAGGTGGTTCGCTAGGTGGCTCATACTCATCCGGAGGTGCTGGTGGTTCATACTCATCGGGTGGTGGTTCCTCGTACTCTGCCCCATCAAATGAATACTTGCCACCTGTGCAAAGCTACTCACCACCAGCTCCAGTCTACTCTGCTCCTGCACCCGCTCCAGTCTACTCGGCTCCATCATACTCCTCAGGTGGTAGTGGTATCAGTTACTCCAGCGGCGGTGATGGTGGTTCTTACTCTAGCGGTGGCTCATACTCAAGCGGTGGCTCTTCTGGATACTCTGGTCCATCTAACACGTACTTGGCTCCAGCGGCGCCCAGCTACTCAGTGGGAGGTCCTTCATACTCGTCGGGTGGTTCCTCTTACTCATCGGGTGGTTCATCGTACTCTGGCGGCGATGTTGGTACCCAGTATGCTTCGAACGGTGGATACATCTACAGAAAGAAGTAAATCGATTGGAACTGTGATTAGTTAAACTGTGTTTGTGCTGTTTATGAGGTCCTTAGCAGAAACAGTGTTTACCGTTAAATTGCTGAAGGTACTTCATACTTACAAGTTAAAAACAACCATCTCATTACATGTTGTAAATAATTCTCTTGTTTTATTAAATATATTTTTGTTTAAAAAAGATTATTTTAATGTGTTGATTAATTTGAAAACTCTGTTCTGAAGTAATAATTTTAAATTGAGCACTTATTTATGAGGCAGTGATGATGTACTTCTCGGCATCAATACAG
>NW_016165385.1:0-2731 GCF_001687245.7 Rhagoletis zephyria | reverse complement strand
ATAAATTTTTCTGCATTGCAAAAATGCAAATAGTACTGGTTTCTTCAATACCTGCTTTGAAAAATAAAAAACATGTAGTCTTTCGATAGAGTTTTTAAACAACCAGTTTCAAGAAAGCAGTTTATTTTTTTTTAATTAAATATGAAAACTTACCGGCAGATAGTTTCGAAAAAATTTGGTTTTTCGAAAAAAAAAATATGGATAACAAATTAGACAACTATTCAATTAACACTCAACAATTTTTTTTTTTAACTTTTATAATTTTATAAAAACGTTTGTAATTTAAAATTTCTTCTATATTAACCTTTTGTTATTTTTCAAATTAAGAAATAACTGTCGTTACGCGCATAAAATAATTTCACTTTGAATAAAAGATTTGTAAACAAACATTTTTTACAAAAAATGAATGCCGGTATCACCAGCAATTTAAGTAAGAAATGATTTTTTCTCTTCTATCAGTTTTCATACTAAATTCAAATCGTTTTTCACCTAAATTGCTTCCGTGCAACTTTTTTTGATTTGAATAATTTTCTCAGTATTTAAAAAAAAACATTTCATTAATTCTTTCCCTTTTTGCTCTTTTCCAAAGAAAGAAATAACTTTTTTAAGATTTTTTTATATCAATAATTTGTTCAAGATTTCAAAAAATCAATCGAAAATCTATATCCTCTTTCATTTTTTCTGTTTGTAATTTCCTAAGTAAGAAATAACAGAATACCTAATAATTTTAAAGGAAATTTAAAATTTTCAAACAAATATATTCTAATTAAATCAAAAATTGATATTAGGGGTTAGGTTTGAAATTTTTTCAAATTTAATTAGATTTTTTGCACATAAAAAAATATATCGAATATCTGTACTCACTTCTCCATATTTTTTTTGTTTGTTTTCCTAATTAAGAAATAAATAATTTTACCAAAAAATGAAAATTTCAAGCACAAATTTTCTAAATTAAGTTAAAACTTAAAATAGTTAATGTTTGAGGGTTTTTTTTTCAATGCTAAATGTTTTTCTATGTTTTATAAAATTTGCTGTCCTAATGTTACGTGATTTGTTTTTCCACTTTGCTTATTCCAAGTCTCAAGAGTAAATAATTCCTTTTAGGAACCTTTACTCCAAAAAGCCAACAATACGTTTTTATTTTGTTATTTTAGTTTTGCAAATTTAGTGTTCTAAGTTCCATTTATAAAAATGCCATAAAGATTAATTTTTTCAAAACCAACAATGTTCTAAAAGTGAACACATAACATTATGTACATACTTATATAAACATAGTTATTTTTCGTCACTCATCTCAATTGAAATCTCTCTCTTTCGTTGCAGAAACTCTTCATTGCCGCCACTCTTGCCTTGATCGCCGTCGCTTCGGCTGACGTCAGCCATTTGTCGAGGTCATACCTGCCACCTGCCCCAGCTCCAGCTCCACAATACTTGCCACCCTCCAGCAACTATGGTGCACCATCTTACTCCTCAGGTGGCATCGGCGGCGGTTCATACTCGTCGGGTGGATCCCTTGGTGGCTCATACTCGTCGGGTGGTTCCCTCGGTGGGTCATACTCCTCAGGCGGTTCCCTAGGTAACTCATACTCGTCGGGTGGTTCGCTCGGTAGTGGATACTCATCNACTTGGTGGTTCCCTTGGTGGCTCATACTCGTCCGGTGGTTCCCTCGGTGGGTCATACTCCTCAGGCGGTTCCCTAGGTAACTCATACTCGTCGGGTGGTTCGCTCGGTAGTGGATACTCGTCGGGTGGTGCCCTCGGTGGCTCATACTCTTCAGGTGGATCCCTGGGTAANCCTTGGTGGCTCATACTCGTCGGGTGGTTCCCTCGGTGGGTCATACTCCTCAGGCGGTTCCCTAGGTAACTCATACTCGTCGGGTGGTTCGCTCGGTAGTGGATACTCATCGGGTGGTGCCCTCGGTGGCTCATACTCTTCAGGTGGATCCCTGGGTAACTCATACTCTTCAGGCGGTTCCCTTGGTGGCTCGTACTCTTCAGGTGGTTCGCTAGGTGGCTCATACTCATCCGGAGGTGCTGGTGGTTCATACTCATCGGGTGGTGGTTCCTCGTACTCTGCCCCATCAAATGAATACTTGCCACCTGTGCAAAGCTACTCACCACCAGCTCCAGTCTACTCTGCTCCTGCACCCGCTCCAGTCTACTCGGCTCCATCATACTCCTCAGGTGGTAGTGGTATCAGTTACTCCAGCGGCGGTGATGGTGGTTCTTACTCTAGCGGTGGCTCATACTCAAGCGGTGGCTCTTCTGGATACTCTGGTCCATCTAACACGTACTTGGCTCCAGCGGCGCCCAGCTACTCAGTGGGAGGTCCTTCATACTCGTCGGGTGGTTCCTCTTACTCATCGGGTGGTTCATCGTACTCTGGCGGCGATGTTGGTACCCAGTATGCTTCGAACGGTGGATACATCTACAGAAAGAAGTAAATCGATTGGAACTGTGATTAGTTAAACTGTGTTTGTGCTGTTTATGAGGTCCTTAGCAGAAACAGTGTTTACCGTTAAATTGCTGAAGGTACTTCATACTTACAAGTTAAAAACAACCATCTCATTACATGTTGTAAATAATTCTCTTGTTTTATTAAATATATTTTTGTTTAAAAAAGATTATTTTAATGTGTTGATTAATTTGAAAACTCTGTTCTGAAGTAATAATTTTAAATTGAGCACTTATTTATGAGGCAGTGATGATGTACTTCTCGGCATCAATACAG
>NW_016165384.1:20948-27776 GCF_001687245.7 Rhagoletis zephyria | reverse complement strand
ATCAAACGTTGGGCTAAAGAATTCAGAGATCCTTATGTCACTAAAGCTCCCTTCACCTCCCTAGTCAGGCCGATATTAGAACATGGGTCCGTCGTATAGAACCCTAGATATCNCCCTTCACCTCCCTAGTCAGGCCGATATTAGAACATGGGTCCGTCGTATAGAACCCTAGATATCAAACGCACTCTGACAGACTCGAATCGGTACAGAAACAATTCTTATTATTCGCATTAAATAATTTGCCTTGGGATTCGACATTAAATCTCCCACAGTACAAAAGCCGCTTGAAACTCATAAATTTGCCAACGCTGCACAGCCGTAGAGAGATGCTCGGGGTTTTTTTTCATGATTAAGATCTTGAACGGGATGGTCAATAGTCCCTTTCTACTGAACCAGATCACGTTTTGTATTCCTTCTAGGCCTTATAGACATTACAAGCCCATTAAGCTAACTATTTGTAGAACAAATTTTGTAAGGCATGTTGCTTTTCGTTGCCTATGCCAGGACTTCAATAAGCATTACGACTATTTTGACACCTCCTACTCACATTTTACCATTAAGAAAACCTTACTTGAGATTTTGAATAAATAACGTGTAAACCCTTACATTGCACCTTATCGTTCAGCTGGTGAACTGTATTTCTGTTCAGTTCATGAGGTCAACGTAAACGTGAATCGCTTTTTTGTAACTAAATAAATTAATATCTTTAACCGGGAACGATAAATTACACAATATCTATGACTGCTTAGTACAACTGTAATCGGCTTCGTATATTCTCGCGACCGCGTAAGACAATACGAGCATGGATCGGAAACTCTGCCTTTCCGACCATGATCAACAGCTTGTCCACAGCGCGGAGCGGAAACTAGAGCTTTCCGCCTGCCACACACTCAAAATAATGACTTCGGGAACATGGAGCGGAAACTCGTTCTTTCCGACCATGCTGAACAGCTTGTCCACAGTGCGGAGCGGAAACTAGAGCTTTCCGCCTGCCACACATTCAAAGTAATCACTTCGGGAACATGGATCGGAAACTCGTTCTTTCCGACCATGTTCAACAGCTTGTTCATAGCGCGGAGCGGAAACCAAACCTGTTATTTTATGCTATTATTATTATTATTATTATTATTATTATTATTATTATTATTATTATTATTATTATTATTATAAATGACTATGTGCCTAAATGTTCTATTCTCACTTGTCTGTAAGAAAATATTTTTCTGTAGACCAAATAAATAAATAAATAAATAAAAAAGGGTTTGTCTCAAAAGTCTAAATTTTATGGCTCGATCTTTCGCTCATCTCATTTCAATATTTATGTTTGTATGCAGGTATGAACTTCATTATTATAGCAAGTGGGAAAAAATAACGGAAATACTGGAAGTTATCATTGTCAACAAAAGACAAAGAAATTAATATTCGGACTGCTTATGCACATAAGTACATACGTACATACTTCCAAAGATTTAACGGCTTATGTAATAATATTTTGACAGACGTTTTTACGCCAACATCAAATGTCAATTTACATTTACAACTTATTATCGTGTCTCTTACTACATCGCTATGTTCACAAACCCTTTAATCGATCCCGCAGTTTTTTCCAGCGATTTAAATTACCCCGCTTTAAGCAGGATAACGAAATCGAACCGTAGAAAACGCAAATTGCCGGATCAAAAAACAAAAATTGAAAATAACCATCTGTCAAAATTCACGAAACCACTTCGCTTCCTATACAAATACATCCATGCATACAAAAAAGTATAAGTAGTATTATGCAAGCTAGTATGGTCTATCCCTTTTAAGTACAAAAAAACCTACTTTGTAATCTTTTGAATCCTTTGTTCCACAAAGAGTGTTTAAACAATTTGTTGATTGAGCCGGTTGTTCGTCTTTATGATGAAACAACAAGAACTTATACATGCATACATATGTATGTGCATATCAACATCAACCACAATTATGTAGCTAGGTATGTATGTAAATCCATATATTCGTATTTATTTATTTTAAATTTTCCCTTGCCTTCACATTTCACTTGGAGTGCCAAATGTTAAACTAGCCTAATGACAAATGAGTGGCCTGTGTTAAATTTATGCGGTACTTCTCGGATAATACGACACCCTATTTAAGGCGTTGAAGTTGTGTGACGTCTCTTTAAACTTTGAGCGAATATAGTCATTAAATTGCGCTATTACACCCCCAATTAGCTCGGAATTGGTCGCCTAGGCACTCAGATAAACAGTACAATGTACATACATTAGATACATAAATATGCACAGAAACACGTACATATCTTTGAATGTACATATGTACATACATATGTGCGTATTAGGTGGTTTGAGTTTTGAATTTAAGAAATTTGTAGCAGTGCACATTAGGTCAAATGATACATTTGGCTGTGCGAAAGTCCGATTTCGTAAAGGCAGTTTTACATTATTTTTTGTTGCCATTCTGTAGGGAATACTCCAAAATAACAGAAACTTCACTTAGTTTTTGTAAAATAAAAAACACCGTTATACAGCAATAAACCAAATTTACACTTTCAAAACGTTACTGATACGTTGTTTGCGCAACCGGTTTATTTTGTTAATTTCAAGTGCATTGTTTTTGCAAAGTTCGAATAAATAAAGGATAATTTTAAATGGGAAACAAAACTATATCTAAGTGAGAACCTATGTCCCAATTTAAAAAAGTTACTTTTTATCATTTGTTTGCAAATAAACTGACTTATTTGCATAACCTCAAAAATTTTCTGATTTATTTCCATTTATGATTTTATGTAAGCTTTTACAATTTTGTTAACTTTCGGCAAACAAAATGGAATCGGAAATGCATAAAATAAGATGTAATGAGTTGAATTTGTTTTACTTAACTTGCCGTTTTTAGCCGTTTTCAAGAAAAACGGTTTTTTTCTGGGCTATCATGCTATCACAAAAGGCAAGTTGTTTAAAGTTTGGCTGATTGGAAAAAGAAAAGCCTTTTTCGGTTGTCAACCATGTTGAAAAAAAATTTGGCGCTGCTGATATTTGCGAAAGTTCCATGAAACTCTTAGAAAAAAAACGCGTATTTTTTACAATTATTTATCAAATAAATATGAAAATTATGGGAAACAATTTGGAAAGGATGCTAAAATATTTAGATCTAAAAACATAGCGTTTCTTGCTGATGAGGTTCTTTTCGAAATCGAAAAGCCAACTGTGTCGACCAACAGCCGGATTCTAACTTTCGCTATCGCTAAAGTGCTAAAATAGGATAGCTAACCTTTTTCCGAATTTTTAGCTATCTCCAAAAATATCTCCAACATTTTTTGGTGATAAATAATCCATTTTAATGGTGATAAATAGTAAAAATGGAAGTATGTGATAGCAAACAAAAATAGCAGCCTCAATTTGGATTACATTTCATCTCCTGTAGCGTAGCCGAGGCTATGTTACAAATACACTAGCGCCTTCGCAAAAAGGCAAAACCTTGAGAGAACTTACGGACTGAAATCTCGATTTTTTTTTACTCAAAGTGAATAGAGCTTTGAACATTCTTTTAACAAATTAGTTTCATAAACATTCGTATTCTTTTCAGGAAGTTACCAGCAATTTTTGGTAAATGTGCATTTGTATTCTGAATATAAATAATATCGGTGGAGAATTTGGAAATACTGAAACCTCAAGTGAAAACGAAGTGTTTTATGAAGACTAACTGCTTTAGGAATCTCTCCTCAAGATATATCTGCGAGACATGTAGTAAATATTTTTCTTTTTTTAATTTAGGAATTTCGATAATGCCATAACTAATCGCTAGAAGAAACCATTTATGTACATGTGACCATACTTATTTTATTATGTAGCTCATTTTAAAGGGGAGGGGGTTGAGTATGGTAAGAAAATAACTTGTGTCAAAACCAAGCTAATTGGACAATGTTTTTGAGTACTACCTAAACACATATACTCATCATTTGAACATACAAAAAAGCAGAAAAGTCTGTTTTACGAAAGCCAAGTTTGTTTAACATTTGATTTACTGCCTTTACACTTGTTTTAACGTTTGCCATCTTTTTACATCAAAATAATGCAATATTTTAGCTGCTATTAATTTCGCACAGAAAAAGTAATCATTTGACCTAATGTGCAGTGGTATGTAGTAAATATATGTGCGTAGCAATAATGTTCATACATATAAATATATATTGTTATGTACATATGTGTGTATGTAGATATCCATACTGTTTTCTGGGTATCAAACCTTACCACCACTTTTTTTTTAATTAGGTATCTACAATTTTGTAAATTGTAGCAAACAACTTTTTTTTTAATATAGTTCACACTGTAACAAAAATTATATAAATATAAATTTCAAAGTTTGTAGCAAGGCGAATTTATAAAAGGTGGTGTTACTAGATCAGCTGATTTTGTGTATGTGTTTCGCCTCACGGCTTCTAATGTCAAGTTGAAAAATTTTGTTTGAATTTCCACACACAGACTTATAAATTTTGACAGTTTATGCCGCCAAAGCAAAAACAAAATACATGTAAATTTTTGGTTTTTGTTCTCCTGCTATCACCTTATATTAATTCGCCTTGGTTTGTAGAAAGTTTAGAAAAGTTCTTCAAAATTTCAAACTTTTTAATCAAAATTTGTATAGCCCGGTCGAGTTAGACATTCAAAGTCCCCGTCGATCTCAAGTCTGCAAAAAAATTTATTCAAGGTCAAAGGTCACACAAATTTATTTTTTGAATTTTTCAGAAAAATGGTAAAGTTTATCACAAAAGTAGGTAAGACGAAAGATTATGCAATTTGTATCTATAAAAACTGTTATCACATTTTTCTTCCTAAGAATTACCATTTCTGAGATACAGAGATTGGAAAAATTGTGTTCTCCATAATATGCGCAAGCCCGCCTAAGTGCATTTTAAGAAATTTTGGGAAATTTTGCTTCAAAACTAACGTGCTTAATTCCCACATAAAGACTTCTTTATTTTGAATATGGCTTAACTTCACATGGTTTTTTTTCATAAAATGCTTCCAAGATCTGTTTTGTAAACATTTTTACAAATGTTTACATTTTAACGAAAGCGAGTTCGTTCAAAGTACGATCCATTTCCTCACTTCAAACTTTCCAGTATATAGCAATTATGACAGTGCGGAACAAGAACAATCGAATAATATTCGCGACAGTAAAATTCTTGAAATTCTCATGAAAAGTTAAAAAGTATTCGTTGGCAATGTGATTAATGTTGCGTTACTTGCGATAATGGCAAAGAAAAGCAACTCCAAAGTGATGCGAAAGCAATATATACCGCAAAAGTTTTTTTTTTTGTATTAAAAAAGAAAGAATGAAAGCAATATGTACCGCTGTTGAGTGCATCATTGTTTAATGGCAACACTACTTTGCAGAATCAGCTTTCGTTAAGTCCATTAATACGTGGCATATTTTAATTGGCTATTGTATTGGCGGCCGCTGTGGTGTAGTGTTAAGCAGTGCGCGCTTCCACTCCGCAGCGCCTGGGTTCAAGCCCTGGTCAAAGCAACATCGCAAAAAATTTAGAGAAAAGGATTTTTCTTAACAGCGGTCACCCCTCGGAAGGCAATGGCAAACCTCCGAGTGTATTTCTGCCATGAAAAACAGCTTCTCATAAAAATACAATCGCCGTTCGGAGTCGGCGTAAAACTGTAGGTCCCTCCACTTTGTGTGACAACATCAAGGCGCACGCCACAAATCGGAGGAGAAGCTCGGCCAAACACTAACATATGTGTAAGCGCCAATCTAATAATAATAATAAAATTCTATTCAGCTATTTAACTTTGTTGTTTGACATTCCTAACTGTCATTTTTTTTCATATATAAAAACCTGTACATAGAAAATTTTTTTTAATTCTTCGTTCGCTTAATATTGCAAATAAAACATTTATATATACTTGCTTAATTGAACCCGCCCGTGTATTGATTTAACAGGTTATGGGCCCAGCGTGGTTCAATAAATAAGAGTTAAAGTAAATACAAAGTTGCAATTAGAAAAGTTAATCGTAATTAATTAAATAAAATTTCCCACCGGCTAAACAACAGCAACTACAGATTGTGGAAGTTCAATGTCGATGCGGTATTAAAAGGCCATGGACTAGGAATAGTACAAGGGACATCGAAATTCGCTGATTTGGTCTCCCAAGATCAAAAGGATTTATGGATGAAGCGTGACGGTAAGGCTATGGGAATCCTTATTACTTCTATCGAAAAAAGATCAAGCAAACCATGTGCTGGCATGTACCAGTTCGAACGAAGTCTACGATAAGTTGAGAATTATCCACGACAAACGAAGTGAAGTCAAGGTTATGTGCCTTTTAGAGGTTTACACCGATAGATATTGCAGCGGCGGCGTCGTGAATCTTAGAAATAATCGGCGGCGGCGGCTACGCCGGCATCTCAAATTACGCCGGCGCATCTGGCCATTAGCCACATACCAAAGAACGTAGGAAACCAATTCTTGCTAAATTGTAACGCGAAATATTATTTAAAAGGCGCCTTATTAATATTTTGATTCGGTGCATATGTTTGTTTATAGAAATACTTTAATATAAACAAGTAAGAAAGTCCAAGTTCGGGCGGAGCCGAACATTAAATACCCGGCGCAAGTATTAAATATATGTTTTCCACCTTTCCGAAAGCTACCGCTACATGATAAGCCGGGGTGTATACATTTTAAGTAAATTAGCGTCCTTAAATTTCGAAATATTGAAATTTCAAGCATATCTGAAATTTACCGTTATATGAAAAGCGGCCTCAATTTTAGTCCGATTTCAACAATTTTCAACGGTTTGCTTTTATGTGGCAAGC
>NW_016165384.1:6473-20889 GCF_001687245.7 Rhagoletis zephyria | reverse complement strand
GGACAGACGGACGGACAGACAGTCACCGCTTAATCGATTTCTCTTTTCATTCTGATCATTTATGTATACATTTGTCTATATCTATCTCGATTCGTTTTGCCTGTTACAAACAACCGTTATGTCAACAAAGTTATAATACCCTTGTGCACAAGTGCGCTCGGGTATAAAAATAATCGATTAACCAATTAGCTTATTAAAAAGTTGAATCGAATAACCCCACGGCCGTAATTGCGTTTCAAAAAAGCGTTGTAAATACTCACTACGAAAATCACTTCACTTTTCCTCCCAAATCACTCCGAATCTCCTCACTCCAAAATCATTTCATACAATCTTTACACCGCAATATTTTTTATTGGTGTGAAATATTTTTTTACTTTCTTTAACGAAAGAAAGAAGACACCTATTTTTTATTTCGTCATGATATTCGAAAATATCGTAGAAAATCTCCGAAATTTTAAAATATCAAAGAATTATCTTTTTTAAACTTTTTGCAGTTAATAAACTATATTTCGGAGAAAATCAGTTAAGCAATCAAAATGTGCGTAATCACTTAAGCAATCAAAATGTGCGTAATTACCTCGGCTTGCCATTACAGTGTGAGATAGATTTAAATAAATATTTTTTATATATTTTTTATAATTGTTTTTAATTAACTATGCACAGTTAATTTTTTTTTATTGCAATCTAAATAATGGTCAGACTTTATGGAATATACTGTAAAAATTTAAGAATGGAAATAAAGCACGGAAAAGCAAGGAAATAAAGAAGCACTGTCAACGCATGCGCTGAAACTTTATGTACGCACACATGAAAAAACTACAGTTTTGTGTTTTCCATTCTAAAATTTTTACAGTGTACTCCATAGACTGTGACAGCTACTTAGATTGCAAAAAAAATCAAAACAGTGTATAATAAATAACAAAATGATTAAAAAAATATCTCACATTCTAATACAAAGCCGAAGTAATTACGCACATTTTGCTTACTTACTGATTTTCTCTGACAAACAGTTTATTAACTGCAAAAAATTTAAATAAGATACTTCTTTGTGAGTTCAAAATTTCGGAATTTTTTTCGACAAAGAATGTAAAAAAAATATTTCACCTCCAAAAAAATATTGAGGTGTAAATATTGTATGGAATGGCCCATAAATAGAGTGACAACAAAGTACACCATTTTGCATTTTCTCTTTTCAGTTCCAGAACATTATTTCCTTATTTTAGTAACAAGATAAACAACTTATCGTTGTAAAAGATTTGCGCTTTTTGAATAGTTTAGTTAAATAATATATTTTACTAATGTATTAAAACTGAAAGCTAGCGACGTAGTACGTTTTGACCATGTGATTTCTCGTGCCAAAAAACTATACCCCATAAAAGTTTTCTGTTAATAACTTTAAAATGCTTAACAATATTAACCTTCCGCCATCGGAATATGGTGTACCCCTTCCGATAATTTTAAACGCAATTTTACGATATCTTCCATTGATTGTACAGTGGTCGAAAAAATTACAGCCGCACCACATATTGACAAGTTTAACTTATTATTTTTTTTATGTTATTAAATTTAAGTAATTTTTTATAAAAATATAGTTCATTCTTTAACAAAATCCGTCTAAATCCAAGTTTCAAACTTTGTGTAATATCAACAAAATATATATATTCAACAAAAAAATCGAGCTCTTTAATTAGATTTCTTAGAAAGATTCTGAGTATGCAGTTCTACAGCCCATTGAATTCAAGTTGAATATAATGCAAGTTACAAATGGCTTAAAATTACCCTTGATTTTTTATTTTACTGAATTTGTTACGGTTTTCTTCCATATAAAAATAAATTGTGTTTATTTGTGAGACGAAAAATTCTAAAAAAAACCTACTTTAATTTTTATCCATTTGAAACTTGCACTTTATTCTACTAGAATTCAATGAGCTACAAAACTGCATACTCAAAATCTTTCCAAGAAATCTAATTAAAAAGCTCAAAATTTTTGCGAAAGTTTGTTAAATTTTTTAATATTGCACAAAGTTTGAAACTTGGATTTACACTAAATAATAAAAAAATAAATAAATTGTTAAAACTTGTGCTGCAGCTATAATTTTGTCGACCACTGTATATCATGAATATTTTGTACCTTAATCCTCAGGCGAGTGAAAAATGACAAAAAACGGTGGCGGCGGCGGCGTGGCTCGGCGGCGTATACCTCTTGTGCCTTTATTAAGAATATTTCTCGCTACGAATGCAGGAACACGTGCCAGTTGCGGCATATGTGTCGAAGGTATCATCCTTGGCAGCGGAAATAGAGGCACAAGGAGAAAAGCTATCCGACAATATTAAGATGGTACGAATCATAAGCAGTTTGCCATCAAGGTACCAAAATTCAAAACCGTGTGGTACAACATAAAGGAAGGCAGAACTATAGAAAATTTGATGGCAAAGCTACAATTAGAAGAAGATCAATTCAAGAAGAATAGCAATGCAGAAGTAACAGAAGCTGCGTTTAATGCAAAGTCGGGAGAATTCAAGAGGTCAATCGCCGCGAAAGCGCAAATCAAAATGCAATTTTTGTAATAAAATTGGACACTGGGAGAGAGAATATCGTGCAAAGAAAAGACAAATCAAACAAAAAGACGAATACAACAAGCAGAAAGACAAAAACGGTGATGAGGTAGCATTTATTGCGTCAACATCAGATGTTATGTCAGCTCCGTATAGTTACGTGTGGATCGCTGACTCAGGTGCTACAGAGCACATGACTTTACGCAAAGAGTGGTTCGAAGATTTACAGATGTCAAATTCAGACCGGTATGTTTATATTACAAATGAGAAACTCCCCATTAGAGGTTTCGGTGCTATACAAATATATGCTCTGGTAAACAACAAGTGAATACCTCCTAGGATTTGTGATGAAAAAAAATTTCCATCGATAACTTAAATTTGTGACACACAATGGCTAGAGGCGTCGCCTGACTGCATTCTTTCATATATTTATGTATGTGCCAGTTTTACCGTTCTATACTTTTTATCTACTCGTTTATTCCATGGGGTATTCATGCTTTATTTAAATTTAAAAAATTAAATTACTATACCGTCTTAAAAATCTGAAAATTCACCGCGGGAAATTTTTTTATTCTCTTTTTCTCTTCGCCTTCTCGTTTTTGCCTTTATCAGTTTTGAAAAAAGGTTTTGAACGAACCATTATATCACATTCCTAGGCAAGTTTTGAAAGAATATCTTCGATACTAAATTTTACTAAAACAAAATGTTGAAATCAGCTTCATATAGAAAAAGTGTCATCGTTAATTAAGAAAGAGATGTTCTTAAATATCATAACTTTACGACACTCACATATTGAGTAGATTTGACTATTTATTTTATTATATTTTAATAAGAATTATTTGTTTATAAAGTTATAGTTTATTCCTTAACAAGCACTAAATGAAATTAAGTTTTATCTTTGAACAACATTAAAAAAATCTACAAACTTTCTATTTCAATTTGATCTCTTAATATTTTGCAGTTTTTTAGCTCATTCAATTTTAGTCTAATAAAGTGCTGTGATTTACAGTTGATGTATGGCATATTTTTGACGATGTCGGTAATTTTCTTCCATATTATCTAAGTATGTTTGACGATTTGTTTAATGAAGAAAATGAGCAACGCCTTCATCAAAAAAAAAAAGTAATATTAAAAATCAACGATAAGCCGCAGCTATGTATGTATTTTAAACTTGCGCTTTATTTGAATTGATCGGGCTACAAAACTGCATACTCAAAATATGTATTTATAGGAAATCTAATTAAAAAGCTTTACGAAAGTTTGGACCTTGGATTTATACGGGTTTTGTTAAAGTGTAAACTGCACTTTTATAAACAAATAATTAAAATTATATAATTTTAAGATAAATGGCCAATCTAGTTAACATGTATAAAGTTTTGATAAGCACTTGAAATGTCAAGTTTTAGTACTGAATTCAAGTTCTTCATCCATTCATTATAACTTTAAAAAATTTGTTTGTTAAGAAGTGTATCTTAAAATATCTGCCTTGACATTTATGTTAAAAGTGTAAAATATGTAAATGTACCTACATAAACTTTCTCGTGTATACCATCAAAGCATTGGTCTTGAAGGGAATCTATGTATGCATGCATGCATATGAGCAAATTAAAAAGTCGATACAATTTACAGTCGAAAAGTACACTTTTTGTATAGATTATAGATTATTTCCCAACACTGTGGGGAACTAAGCAAAATGGCCTAGTGTATTTCCCAAATATTCAAATACATAATCCACAAACCGATAATTTTATATATTCATTACAAGATAATTTGTCATTAGTCTGAAATAAAATATTATAAAACGGAAGGGTAAAATAGTATTGTGTTATTAATTCAAAAATAAAAATTTCCATTTCACTGACGAAGGGGGGGCGATCTATCCCCCCTAAGCCCCCCCTGGCTACGCCACTGCTTGGTAACAATTTAATCTATTCGGCAATTCAGCTATGAAGTTTTGTATAAATTCTGGTGCTGCATACTTCACGGGGCAATATTTTGTTACCCGCGTATGAAATGGTAACAAAATTTACCAGTGCGAATGCGAAAAGGGTTTAAAATATAGCAGGAACTTTATTTACCGGTAACAAAATTTTTGGTTCCAACGCAGAATATGCCTGCAAAAATCAATTTAGAATGATGTTATACAGCGAAATGATTATGCAGCAAACTCAGCATAACTTGATACACTGCAACAATGGCATCGCTGACTTGGACTCATGCCTGAGCCTGGTATTGGTTGAGTTCGCTATTTCATGTTGCTTAAGGAAGAAAGCACATGTTTCAGGTATATTTATCCAATAACTCTGAAGTGCTCCAAAAACTGAAATGTTTCATTTCTATGGTACGCAACATGACTGGCGAAACTGTGAAATATATTCGGTGCGACAACGGCACGAAGTTTATGAATAAAGGCGTCGCCGAGCTGCTGGCGAACAATGGTATTGTTCTGGAGAGCAAAACGGTTTCGTCGAAAGGGAAAATAGGACCGTTCAAAAATCTGCTCCTACCATGTTGCTGGCAAGCGGTCTAAACAAAACTTTGTGGCCTGAAGCCGTAGGAACGGCAGTATATATTCTTAATCGATCAGCATTGGAAAATCGGTTAAAAACGCCATTCGAAAGCTGGTTTGGTAGAAACCCAGATTTGAGTCCCTTGAAGGTTTTTGACACCGAATGCATGGTCTTCCTTCCCAAACAGCTCGGAAGAAAAAAGTGGGGCGCCAAAGCAAAGAACATGTTCTTTGTTGGTTATGAACCTTCGTCAAAAAATTTTCGTCTATACGATCAAGAGACAGCTGAGGTAGTTATTAGCTGCGACGTCGTTTTCAACGAAAAGCTAATAAAAGTTGGACCTTTTCACGATGGAGACGAAGAAGAAATAAACAATCTTAGCCATGAACAACAACAAGATGAAAACGTTTCATCTTTTCGACAGCATATATCTGGCACACCAAAGGCTTCGATGAAAACGGAAGCATCAACAACCGACGTGTCGACTACACCTACCAATTCTACATCTACTGATTCAAGTATTGACGCAAGAGAGCACAAGCGGTATGGCCTACGGAAAGAAGTTGTACCCCCTCAACGTTTTGGGTACGATTACATGGGCTGTTTTGCAGCTATCCCAGAACCGGATTCATATGATGACGCGGTGAATTCGGAATATGTAGAAAACTGAAAATTCGCTATAAACGAAGAAATAAGCTCCCTTGAGCTTAATCATACTTGGGATTTGGTCGAAAAACCCTGGGATAAAAATATTATTAGCTGCAAATGGGTGTTTAAAATTAAATCAATACCAAATCAAAAACCAGTATATAAAGCACGATTAGTGGCCAAGGAGACATATTCGCCAGTAGTGCGATTTGATTCAGTGAGAGTTGCCAAGACGATAGCTGCTTTTGAAGATATGGAAATGACGCAATTTGATGTAAAAACTATGTTTTTATATGGCGAGCTCAGTGAGGAAATTTGTATGAGTATTCCAAAAGGCATCAATGTTACTTCCGGTAATAATTTAGTTTTTCGTCTCGAAAAGGGTCTTTACGGCCTTAAGCAAGCTTCTCGTAATTGGAACTCAAAATTTACTGATTTTTTACAAACATATAAAATGAAGCAATCCAGATCCGACCATTGTGTCTTTTATGGGAGTATTCAAAATCGTAAGATTATTTTGCTTTTATATGTTGATGATGCGTTGATAATATCTCCTAGCAAAACTGCTTTAAAATTATTTATTGAAAAATTATCAAACAATTTTCGTATCACTTATGGTGAAAACAATTAGTATGTTGGACTTGAAATTCACAGAGACGGATTAAATAAAACTATTAAAATCTGGCAGCGTTCCTACATATTAAAAATACTTAAAAGATTTAATATGGATGATGCAAAAGATATTTCAACACCAAGTGACAGTAATGTGTATCTTTCGAAATCTAGCGAGGAAGACAATGTAAAATATCCATTCAGAGAAGCTGTGGGCTGTTTGATGTATGCAGCTACTGTATTCAGACCTGATATTTCTTAACTGCATAGCGAAGTTAGCAAATTCACCGAAAATCCAAAAAAAACTGTCATATACAAGCCGTCAGGAGGATATTTCGTTACTTGAAAGCCGCAATAGACTACTGCATAAAGTACAGATCAGGTAATGCTCTTATATTTGAAGGCTATTGTCATGCAGGTTTCGCTCGTGACATCGATACAAGGCGATCTACAACAGGCTATGCGTTTCTCATAAACGACAGTGTCGTAACCTGGAGGAGCCATCGTCAAAAAACGGTTGCTTTGCCCACAACGGAAACCGAGTGTATGGCCGCGCGCGAAGGGGCCAAGGAGTTAATTTGGCTTCAACAACTTCTATCTGATGTTGGAATTCAAATATGTCAACACTTAGCTGCAACGTGCTGATATATTTACGAAGCCCTTAACAAGTCAACGTTTTAAGAATAATTTAAAGCTTTTAGGGATGTTATATTTAAACAATGAGAGAGTGTCGAAAGCAACAAGACCATTAATACGTGGCATATTTTAATTGGCTATTGTATTCAGCTATTTAACTTTGTTGTTTGACATTCCTAGCTGTCATTTTTTTCATATATAAAAACCTGTACATAGAATATTTTTGTTTACTACTTCTTCGTTCGCTTAACCCTCTAGTAGGTAAATTTTTGTATGAGATGAAAAATTCAGGAATGGGTGATTTTAGCACGAGAAATCCAAAAATGATGTCCATTTCGATCTGTGACAGTAACTTTTTCCTACAGTGGAGAAAAACCAAGACCGTCTGGAGACTTTTTCAGCTTTCTCTTACACAATGTTCACCTACAAACCGGCAAGCCCGTCTACAGACGGTCAAAAATGCAAACTGGGTTTTTAAATGTCGGCAAGCCGGTCTGTAGACGGTCTTTGTTCGAAAGCAATTTTCTCCATTTCGAATGGTGACATGATTATAAAACTTATATCAAAATACTGTGCTTTTAACTACGAAACCCACTAATTTTTTTTGTATCAAAAAATGATTAAAAAGAAAACATTTCTTTAATTACGAAATTACTTAATAGCAAGAAATAATTAATTTTAACCGAGTTTTTCACAATCTGTGATTCAACTGCCGATTAAAATAAAACGGATTGACATAACGGATTAAAATTTACATCGTCGTAAAGGTACGCTTTTTTTCTAAAGATCGTGCTTTTCGAATATAGAAAAAAATTATTATAGGTGCACTAAACACGTGTTTAGTTAACGACCGTCTGGAGGCGGTTCAGCCTACTAGAGGGTTAATATTGCAAATAAAACATTTCCATATACTTGCTTAATTGAACTCGCCCGTGTATTGATTTATTAACCGCAAAATTCTTAGAATTTATTTGTATCAAAAGTCACAAGCGCCGTTCTGTAATATCAAAAATGCCTCCAATCCTGCCAAAGAACTTGGGTATGTACATACGTTGTTCTAAAAATCGATTGTTGGCCTCAAACGACCAAGAATAATAATAAATAAATTTAATAAAGTAATGTAAAAAAAAATATTTTTTAAAAACAAGCTTTTATTTAACATGTACAAAAGGAATAAATAAAATAGTGTAACAAAAGATTTTTTAGCATGAAAATTTTGTCAAAACTGCACTAAAATGAATAAATAAAGTAAGTTAAGGTCTCGTTAAAGTTATTAAAAGCCATTAAGTGAAAGGAGTTACTCAAACTCTAATGAAAATGACTAACAATTTGTACTAATTTACTTCGTTTTTAAAAAAGTTTGTCGCGCGAACAGCAAACCGGCATTTAAATATCTGCATACATACATACCTAATAGCCCAGTAAAATTATACTTTTTCTTACAAAAAATTTGTAACAGCAATTTTTTGATGCAGTTTACTTCTATTTGACACGTAGATCATGGATCCACACTGTTGCCCCTAAATTTCATTTGGCAACATTGCGCCATCTTTAATTTAAGTTTTTTTGAGTTTTTTCCCAATTTGCAAGCTTATTTTGCATTTTCGTAAAAAATGCTTATATACAAATACGTAGAGAACTTAATTTCCCACATTTGTTATATAGAAGGTTTTTTCAAAATAGCATTTTTTATTGTAAAAAATTAGCAAAAACTACGAAAAAATTTTACATTCTCACCGCTTTCGCAATTTTTTGACAATTTCTGTTGAAAATACATGGCATATTGAAATTCGAAGGTTGTAGAGAATTTCATTCTCCAAAACTTTTGTGCCTACCTTTTCNTTTAGTTAACGACCGTCTGGAGGCGGTTCAGCCTACTAGAGGGTTAATATTGCAAATAAAACATTTCCATATACTTGCTTAATTGAACTCGCCCGTGTATTGATTTATTAACCGCAAAATTCTTAGAATTTATTTGTATCAAAAGTCACAAGCGCCGTTCTGTAATATCAAAAATGCCTCCAATCCTGCCAAAGAACTTGGGTATGTACATACGTTGTTCTAAAAATCGATTGTTGGCCTCAAACGACCAAGAATAATAATAAATAAATTTAATAAAGTAATGTAAAAAAAAATATTTTTTAAAAACAAGCTTTTATTTAACATGTACAAAAGGAATAAATAAAATAGTGTAACAAAAGATTTTTTAGCATGAAAATTTTGTCAAAACTGCACTAAAATGAATAAATAAAGTAAGTTAAGGTCTCGTTAAAGTTATTAAAAGCCATTAAGTGAAAGGAGTTACTCAAACTCTAATGAAAATGACTAACAATTTGTACTAATTTACTTCGTTTTTAAAAAAGTTTGTCGCGCGAACAGCAAACCGGCATTTAAATATCTGCATACATACATACCTAATAGCCCAGTAAAATTATACTTTTTCTTACAAAAAATTTGTAACAGCAATTTTTTGATGCAGTTTACTTCTATTTGACACGTAGATCATGGATCCACACTGTTGCCCCTAAATTTCATTTGGCAACATTGCGCCATCTTTAATTTAAGTTTTTTTGAGTTTTTTCCCAATTTGCAAGCTTATTTTGCATTTTCGTAAAAAATGCTTATATACAAATACGTAGAGAACTTAATTTCCCACATTTGTTATATAGAAGGTTTTTTCAAAATAGCATTTTTTATTGTAAAAAATTAGCGAAAACTGCCAAAAAAAATTACATTGCCACGGTTTTCGCCATTTTTTGACAATTTCTGTTGAAAATACATAGCATATTGAAACTCAAAAGTTGTAGAGGATTTCATTCTTCACAACTTGTATACCTATATTGGTTTTGTATGACGCTTAGATCACGGCCGGGAACGTTCGAAACATAGCGATTAACCCAGAAAAATTAGTTAAATTTGGTAGGAAAGTTAAACAAAAAAAATGGTAACAGCGATTTTTTGATGCAGTTTACTTCTATTTAAAACGTAGATCATGGATCCACAGTCTCGCCCCTAAATTTCATTTGGTAACATTCCCCCATCTTGGATTTTATTTTTTTTGGGGGTTTTTGCGATTTGCAAGCTAATTTTGCATTTTTCATAAAAAATAGTTAAATACATATACATACATATGTAGAGAATTTAATTTTCCACATTTGTTATGTGGAAGGTTTTTTAAAAATAGCATTTTTTATTGTAAAAAATTAGCAAAAACTACGAAAAAATTTTACATTCTCACCGCTTTCGCAATTTTTTGACAATTTCTGTTGAAAATACATGGCATATTGAAATTCGAAGGTTGTAGAGAATTTCATTCTCCAAAACTTTTGTGCCTACCTTTTCTTGTACGACGCTTAGATCACGGCCGGGAATGCGGTAAGCATAGCAATGTACGGAATGCGCCGTAAAACTCNCACATTTGTTATATAGAAGGTTTTTTCAAAATAGCATTTTTTATTGTAAAAAATTAGCGAAAACTGCCAAAAAAAATTACATTGCCACGGTTTTCGCCATTTTTTGACAATTTCTGTTGAAAATACATAGCATATTGAAACTCAAAAGTTGTAGAGGATTTCATTCTTCACAACTTGTATACCTATATTGGTTTTGTATGACGCTTAGATCACGGCCGGGAACGTTCGAAACATAGCGATTAACCCAGAAAAATTAGTTAAATTTGGTAGGAAAGTTAAACAAAAAAAATGGTAACAGCGATTTTTTGATGCAGTTTACTTCTATTTAAAACGTAGATCATGGATCCACAGTCTCGCCCCTAAATTTCATTTGGTAACATTCCCCCATCTTGGATTTTATTTTTTTTGGGGGTTTTTGCGATTTGCAAGCTAATTTTGCATTTTTCATAAAAAATAGTTAAATACATATACATACATATGTAGAGAATTTAATTTTCCACATTTGTTATGTGGAAGGTTTTTTAAAAATAGCATTTTTTATTGTAAAAAATTAGCAAAAACTACGAAAAAATTTTACATTCTCACCGCTTTCGCAATTTTTTGACAATTTCTGTTGAAAATACATGGCATATTGAAATTCGAAGGTTGTAGAGAATTTCATTCTCCAAAACTTTTGTGCCTACCTTTTCTTGTACGACGCTTAGATCACGGCCGGGAATGCGGTAAGCATAGCAATGTACGGAATGCGCCGTAAAACTCATTGCCCCACCAGCGCTGAGGTAGAGTTTTTCGCCGCGTTTTTTTTTTACGTGGTTTCTCCAGTACTCCCGATCCACGGGCAACGTTTTTTTTTTTTTTATAAAATAGGTAAATCAAATTTATTTCGAATATTTGTTAATTCTATTTATTGAAAGGTAACAACGGGGAAAGGCTTGTGTTAATTATATTGATAACAGAACCTGGCAGCTCGCACGTTGCCTAAATTCTCAAGTAACATCAAATCCTCAAATGAATGCATTGCTTGTATTACCATCAATATCGCCATGTACAAACTTTGACAACATACAAAAATAGAGATTTCGCACGAGCGTTTGTTTGGTTTTTATAATTATTGTAATTTTCTTTTAATAAAATCACGATTTGTCAAGTACTTAAATTTATTTATCTAGTAATAATGCAGCACACAACCCTGAAATCTAAAAAAAAGTCTGAGGAAGGCCATTAAATAGCAGCACACAACCCAGTGCCTTCGTCAAGCATGAATATAGCTACAACAACAACGATCACTACAACAACAACCCAAAAAGGTTGGCTACTGTATATACTGCAAAACACGTTGAGTTCAGGTAGCGAAAAAATTGTACGATGGAAAAATGGCGGAAAGTTGGCAACTGTTGAACTGAGCGGAACTACTCTACTGTGCGTTTCTAGGACAAACAGTCTACGGTTAGACAATGTGAACGCGCCCAATGTGTCACGAATTAGGAGCATAATTAGAAACATATCGGTGTGTTATTTAATTGAAGCATTCAGATCAAGTACAAACCACACACCCGGTAGGTGCTCTACAGAAATTCGTATAGAAATATCCCAAGGTTAACAGCTGATTTATTCAAACTAATTTCCGGTATTTTATCTTACCAAGGAATTCACAATAGAATCTATTATACCACTGCCTAAAACTATCCTACATAGTTGCGCCGGCAAATTACGCTCTGCTATCACTAGCAGTCAGGGGCGAACGCAGAAATTTTTTTCGGGAGGGGTTTAAAATTATTATTTTTTTTTTTTTCATTTAATCAGTAGCACCAAATATGCGTTTCGGTGGTACAAAATGTCTATATTTTTTCCATAAATTCGAGTTATTACATATGTATGCATGAAAAATGTGAAATATCATTTCTCTACTGCTTCGACTTAAAAGAAAATATTGTAATCAGTATTTCTTTATTCGCAACTTCTATATTTCTGTGGATGCTAAGTAAAGCTTAACCATCTAATCTTTGTTCCCCAGTTTTACTTCGTAAATATGATTCAAGCTTAAGAAGGAGCGTTCACTGGAAATAAGTGTCACAGGAAGTGTTGGCCCTATCTGCAAGAATCGGTATACCTTTAGGTACAGTGATTGATTGCAAACATCAGGAGCGTCTAGGAATGGTGTTGGACTATGCTCCGTAGGTACATTGAAAAAATGCCTGTAAAGAAACATAATAAGGGTATTCATCAAACCTTATAAACCGTATAAAATTATAATTGTGTAAACTTTGGAAATCAACTGTCATAATTTGTATGGAAACTCGTTTACACATTTTAAATAAATTTCTACAACGATATCACTGAATAATCTTGATAACCTGAAGACAGTGTAACTCTGTCGCAGTGTATACAAAAAGAGAGTATGGGGCGTTCATGTAACAGAGCTCTTAAATTTACAAGAATATCTGCTTGATAAAGCTATCGGTTTAGATGAATACCGCTAATATTAATTTAAATATTAGCATGGCATTTGAATTTAAATGTAGAAAATTACCTTTGACACATTTTAACACATGATAATTGAAATGTCAAATTACGTTTAGTCGAAGGCGGAAATGTAAAAGCAGCATCCGGTGCCCACGGACATTCCAGGAGCTCATAATTCTCGTTATTGCTTAGTTTACGGTGACCAAAATTTGACGCATCATTAAGAGGAACCTGCAAGGACGTGGATATATAAATTCGGTTGCAGAGAACTTAGAACTTGATTTTCGGGACGCAGAGGGTTGTGAAATGACCGGAATATTGAAAACAATGAGGGTGTTGATTTTTTAAACTTAGGGAAGCGACCATTTTTGGGCCTTAATCAAACTACGCCTAAACGTTAATATTCATACATGCTAGTAAAATTCCAATAAGATTTTCTCTATCTCATCATTACGTCCTGAGAACTGTGGGACTCGGGTAACTTATAGCCCACTTTCACCAAGACCTGTTTTAATTTCCTTTTCCCGTAGGCATTAACTGCAGTTAAGGCGTGGTGGAAATGAACTCTTACTCTGGAATCAGCTGCACCAAGTTTCCCAGCGCCGGAGCGTATTCATTTTTTCCGTACTTGACACTCGTCAGATGAATTTTCGGCTGTTTGTGAAAATTCGGCAGCCGGAGGGGCAGAAGTTTTCAATTTAAAATAGTTCGTTATTTTTACAGAATGCATTCGGTACGTAGCACTTTTTGCTCTGGTAGATAGATATGTAAATTAATTCCAATTACTTCTCCCCTTTCGAAAGCTTCAAAAACCTTAAAACGCAAACCAAAATGTGCATATAGTATATATGTAGTACTTTTAGGGATTATGTAAAGTATGTATGTATATAAAGTGGTGTTACCAGAGCATCTAGACGGAGAGCTCATGCCCAAAAAACCCATCATTCTTCAGATCGATTGAAATTGTTTGTGAGCTTAGCTTGTTATCTATATGTATAAATGTGAATGTCTGTTTGTTTATTACCTTATAACTTTTGCGCCACGACACGGAAATGCACGAAACTTGGCAGACTTACTAGTTTTTACCCCGAGAAGGTTATAGGTATGGTCTTATTTGAAAATATGTCATAAATTTCGCAAGGGGGCGTGGCACCGCCAACAGACCTGCAAATGTTTAATTAGCTAAAACTTCGGAACCATAATTGAAAGAATTTGCAATTTGGTACGAAGACATGTCTACGGGAGGCGCTTATTGAAAGGTATATATAAAAGAGAGCGTGGCACATGAACTTGAAATTTGGTATGCAAACATATCTATGGTAGGTGCTTATAGTAAGGTATATATTAATGAGTTTGTAAAAGGGGGCGTAGCACATAACATGTGCGTGGAAGTTCTTATCAGCCATAACTTCGGAATCACAAATCACATGACCCCTTTAATTCCTTCTGATATGCCTTTAGAATTTAAAAAACTTCAGTTTCCAGTTCACTTAGCTTTTGCAATGACAACTAGTAATTAAAAAAAAAAAAAACCGACTTCAACTCTCATATAAGAAAATATATATATATATATATATA
>NW_016165384.1:0-6306 GCF_001687245.7 Rhagoletis zephyria | reverse complement strand
TTATATTCCGACGAACTGATAACCTCCTCCTTTTTTGGAAGTCGGTTAATGAAAAAGGATGCCTTAAAATAAAACCAACTCTTTATCGAAAATAAATTTTATGTTAATAGATGCATTGAAGTACTAAAAACGTGCTGCGGAATAATATTAGAGTAAGAAATTAGATAGTTAAAATTTAGTTATTACAATACAACTTTGGTATTTCAACTATTATATAATTTATTAAAACTATTTTATTATGAACATATTATTGCTTTTGATTTCATAGCACCCCAGCTAAACAACTATTCTACGTTATTATGCTATCACGGCTATATTAAAATTCGAGAAGAAATGAAATATAACATCGTTACATAAAATGTTTTTCATATTTGTATAAAGACGTGCGGTGGAACCCGCGGTAAAAGCTAGTATGCATATAAATTGATATCAGGAGGGCTGGCTGCTGAACAACGTACTTCATATGACTTGAAATTTGAACAGAATTTTAACTAAAGTATATAGAAAACTAGCTTTTACCCGCGGGTTTCACCCCACGCCAGAAGGAATTATAGGGGTCATGTGACTTGTGGTTACGAAGCTATGGCAAAAAATTCCAAGCCTATGTTAAGTGCTACGCCCCTTTTACAAACTCATTTATATATACCTTACTATAAGCACCTACCATAGATATGTCCGCATACCAAATGTTATGTTTATGTGACTTATGTTTCCGAAGTTATAACTGGTAAAATATTCCACGCCTTTGGGATTTTCCGCCCCCTTCCACAAGCTTATTTTTATACATACCTTACTATAAGCACCTACCATAGATATGTCCGCATACCAAATGTTATGTTTATGTGACTTATGTTTCCGAAGTTATAACTGGTAAAATATTCCACGCCTTTGGGATTTTCCGCCCCCTTCCACAAGCTTATTTTTATACATACCTTACTATAAGCACCTACCATACATACCTGCATACCACATTTCAAGTTCATGTGACTTATGTTCCGAAGTTATGACTGACTAAAAATTCCACGCCTATGTTATCTGCCACGCCTCCTTTTACAAACTCATTTACATATACCTTAAGATAAGCATCTACTATAGATATGTTTGTATACCAAATTTCAAGTTCATGTGACTTACGGTTCCGAGGTTAGAGCTGATTAAATAATTCACGCCCATGGGAGGTGCCACGCCCCCTTTTCCAATACCGCCAATTTTTTCCCATGAGTATGGAATTAATTTTATTTATCTCGCCAGCAAGTTCCAATGCTCTACCACAAATATTTCAAAAGATATACAATATGAAAATTTTAGTAAGTATAGGAGGTGCCACGCCCTCTTTTCCAGCACTGTCCATAACCTTCCCGGGGTAAAAGCAAATAAGTGTGCAAAGTTTCGTGCGATTCCGTGCCGCGGTTCAGAAGTTATAAGGTAATATGCAAACAGACATTCACATTTATATATATAGGTGAATTCAAGTTTGCCTGCCAATTCTTATGGTCTTAAAGTAATTCCAGCCTATGTTGAAAGTGCATTGTTGCAAGTATAATTCAACATACTTCAGACATGGTGTCCGAGAGTGCGGGCGCGGGGAAGAAAACGTATATCGCTAAAATGCCATGGCGTGCCATGATATCTATCAACATCAATATTTAGTCCGGTTATGCTTCCAAGCTTGTGCTCATTCACCTCGGTTTGTTCTTTATTTGCAAATTTTTGCGAATAGTTGAAAATTCGTACAAACTTTTACGGAAATAAAAACAGTATTGCTTTTGTTTACGTAATTAACTAAATACAAAGAGAGAAATTTCTTAAAATTTTCCGCAGGCATTTCGGGAGGGGTTTGAACCCCCAAAACCCCTACCTGCGTTCGCCCCTGCTAGCAGTAGTGAACACTGTAAAGAAGCTGTTAAGCAGGGATCACAACATTTATACATTTGTACAGATTTGTACATTTTGAGTCACAGAGTGGTGTTGTCTAGAAATAATGAGTTTAGCTCAATAACAACTTTCAAACAACACCACTCTGTAACTGTTAAAATTTACAAATCTTGTGATCGCTGCTTTAGATGAAGATAAACATAGGGAGCTGCGAAAATATTAAAATTTAAAGCTAAGTGCATAGTATACATTTAGGTTGTATGTTTGTTGTGTATGTGGAGACCCTTGCAAATTACTTTTCAAATTTATACACACACATGTACACAGCAGCAACCCACTAGGATAATAGGTAAGCACCTTACGAGGTAAGCCATGTTTTCTTTCAGTTTTTAGTACCAAAATTGTCATCATGGCCAATGTCATCTACTAGTAAAGCGCAAAATGAATACCTCCGACGACACATTACTTTGTCAGTTGCAAAATAACATGCAGCCGAAGTTATTTCCAAGCACCGAACTACTCCGAGCGACTGCTCTGCATTACACGTAACTTACTTTTTAAAGCGGCTCAGAAGTATGTCTGATACCAAATGTACATTCTAAATTCCTACTTACATAAGGCGGCCACGCCTTTGTTAAAGTAAAAGTGTGTTTGCATTGTTCAACTTTGCGTTCAACATTTGCGTTCAACTCAGCGCAGGGTTGCACGAAAAAAAAGTTGAATGGCTAAAAATATCAAAATATGAAAAAATATCAAAATATTCGCCATAAAAAGGTGTTTGCATTGTTCAACTTTGCATTCAACTTTTGGTTGAATGGCCTTTCAACTAATCGCTTTCAACAAAGTTGGTCGCCAGCCAACATTTAGCCATTCAACTTTTTTTTCGTGCAACCCTGCGTTGAGTTGAACGCAATTGTTGAACGCAAAGTTGAATAATGCAAACACTGCTTTAGGGAGATTCGTCAGTGACGTGGTAAGGACAGCCGGCCGAAGTGTAAGTTGCTGGTAAGGTATTGCCCTATATTGCCAATAACTTCATCATTATTTATAATTTGAAAACTCTTTATGCATGAATAAATTCGTATTTTCAAGACATCACATCGTTGAGAATAACTCATATTCGAAGAAAAATGCAGATACCCACATTTTAAATCAGTACGGCTCACAGTGCCGCCTAAGCGGGCAAAAATCGAAAAATTCGTTATCAGCAATGTGAACTTGTTTGGTATTTTTAACCGACTTCCAAACTAGTAATTTTAAGCAAAAAAAAACCGACTTCAACTCCCATATAAAAAAAATATATATATATATATATCTCATGATCCACTGATCGGATCTCAAACAGATTAGTATGGGACTACCTCTGAGACACTACCTTTCCGATGCAAAAAGAATTATCGAAATCTTCCTTTTTTGGAAGTCGGTTAAAAAGGAGAAGGTTATCAGTTCGTCGGAATCTTTTTTTTTTTTTTTTTATGTATGTTACCGCATAACTTTGGACCACGTCAACCGATTTCGATAATTCTTGCATCGGAAAGGTAGTGTCTCAGAGGTGGTCCCATACTAATCTGGTTAAGATCCGATCGGTTTTTTTTTTGCTAAAAATTACTTGTTGTAAAGACAATTTATCCACTAAAAAGAATTAAACAGACATTTCGCTAAAAAATTAATTATATGCCGCCAGGAAGCCACTAAAGTCGACAAATTTTATACTAAGAATTTTAATAAGAGCATAGCCATGCGTAAGCTCTTCACAGAAAAAAATGTGAAAAATATATTCTTTGAAATAAAAAGTTGGTTTGACGTTTCTTGTTTCCATATGGATAGTAGAGAGTTACAGGAATTAAAATTTTGGAGTAAAATCAAACATAGGGTGTCCCTGCGGTATTCCAGAAAAAACAATTTTTTTTTAACCAAATTTAAAAAAATGCTAAATTTAAATGGAATCAATAAATATATGTAAAAATTAGTTATTTTTTAGTATTTTATTAAATAGTACGGGCTCTTAGCTTTCAAAAGAAGAAATAAAAACCTGCTCATTTTTTGCACTTTCTGAAGTAATGCGTTTTTTGCTAATGCATAAAATTATTTTTTCGTTTTTTGTCAGTGCCTTGAGATCTGCACGATTCGTTCCATTTTCGAAAATGAAGTGTCAGATTAAAAAGCTTGACCTGTGCACAATAGAAGGTAAATTTTTTTTAAGAGTTGCCACCTGCTAAAAAATTAGGTTGTTAAAAAATTAGATTAAAATTTTTTTATAAGTTAAATAAATAACTGAGAGATGGGTATTAATTGAAATGTGTATTAACCACATGCAGTGAGTTGCCAGCTGTTCAAAAAATTTAATTCCACTTGAGTTAAAGGAATTAGGTATTTGAAATAGATAGGTATCACCATGAGGGAGTCAGACGAAAGAGGGTTAAGAAGATCTTGGCTTAAAAATATCACGATTAGAGTTGCCACCTGTTTGTATAGTCTAATTTAGTTAAACTTAAATAATAATTACGTCAAACCATAGGATTACGCCATCGTATTTGTTATTTTAATACAAATACATACATTGTCAATCAGTGATTTGTTCTAATTACATTCTTTTTAAATTACTCTTAAATTAACTCAGGAATGTTTTTACTCTTCAATTATTACTTTCTAAATATGTGAAATTCTTTCATTTTTCTGATACTCATATTGATATACACATTTCAGTTTTCTTATTCCCTTAATTAAAGTGAATTTGATTTTTAAACACGTGGCAACCCTTCTACGTGTCGTTTAGAAGTAAAGTATTTCCAAAACTAGTTCAAATGATACCCATATTGTAATATCTAATTCATTTGACTTATTAAATAATTTTAATAAAATTTGTAACAGGTGGCAACCCTTTCCAAAAATAAAAAACTGCATTCCACATCTACTGGCCAAGCCCTGTCATTTGACACCTCACTTTTGAAAATAGAACGAAGTATATGAACATACCTATGTAAAAGCCACAAGAACCCAAATTTTTTAACTTCAAACAGCATTTTACAGTGAAAGTATGAAAATTATCCAAAAACAAATTTAATTTTTGAATTTGACGTCCTTAATTTTACTAAGAAGCGAATCATCATTTAAATCCGTGCATAATTCTATTTTTTCCCACATTTTATATGGAAGGGAAGCACTGTGCGGCTGTGTAGTTGTGGGGTAGTGTATTTGGCGCGTTTTTTTAACGTGGTTTCCCCGGTAGGCCTACTCCACTTACTTAATAATATTGCATGCAATAAAAATAGTACCATTGGAATTGATAAAAGCGGTGTGAATTAAAAATAATTAGAGAAAACTTTTCATCTAATGGATAATTATACTAGTTTCCAAGAAATCTAACCTGTAGCACCACACCATCTCTTCTTAAGTAAAATTTTCCGCTGAATCTCAATATGAAGTCAAAATATCACAAACAATAATAGTTTTTGATATATAGCAAAATTTCGGTTTTTAGAGATGTGAAAAAGTGCACTCACTTAATTGCATAGTTTTTGTTTTAACTTTCGAATCTTAAATTTCTTTCTACAACAGTGAATCTTATTAAATTTAGTATCTTCTACGTATACGATATTTTCCAACCGGAGTAGTAGTTTAGGAGCTAATCATTGACTCATAGACAATTTTGCCTAATTAAAAAAAAATTTTAAATGTAGTAATAATAACAGATTGGCGCTTACACATATGTTAGTGTTTGGCTGAGCTTCTCCTCCGACTTGTGGCGTGCGCCTTTATGCTGTCACACAAAGTGGAGGGACCTACAGTTTTACACCGACTCCGAACGGCGATTGTATTTTTATGAGAAGCTGTTTTTCATGGCAGAAATACACTTGGAGGTTTGCCATTGCCTGCCGAGGGACCCTTTTTTCTATATTTTTGTGATGTTGCTGTGACCAGGATTTGAACCCAGGTGCTTCGGAGTGGAAGCGCGCACTGTTTACCACTACACCACAGCGGCCGATAATCTAGAAGTTACTTTCGGTAAAAAAAATCAATATAACAGAACCTGTTAACTTTCTGATTCTTGCACGTCAGAACATGATATTTCATACATACTCTCTCAAAGTACTGAATCGTTACTCATATAATAACCTCGTTACTCGCATGTGCACCATCAACGTGAATCAATACAACACAACATATTGTGCGGTAACGAAACTGTTTTTCGTATCGATACTAAAGTGTGTTGCGTGTATATGTACGTACATGCATGCATGATTCGTGTGAGGTACAAGTGCCTGATTGTATCAAATTGTTCGAATCGATACAAAAATATGTTGCGTGTATACATATGTATATATGTACATCAGAGCTGTGTAAGTGTGAAATCATTTTCAATTTTAAATCAACAATTTTCTTTTCCAGTTTTCATTACTTATTCTTCGCTTAGGATTGAGGTTTAAAATT
>NW_016165383.1:18622-27785 GCF_001687245.7 Rhagoletis zephyria | reverse complement strand
CGAGTGGCGTGCGGAAAAACAAAAAGCATAAAACGAAAAAATAAAATGCTAACACTGAAGCGGTAACCAAAAAAAAAAGCGCCATAACATAGATACATATAAAGGCAGCCACAACCGCATGCCGAGCCTTACACATGCACACCTTCGAACAATGCAACACTGAAATTAGCCAAGCTGCTCGTTCGGTGGCATCGGCTTGAATTTTTGAATAAATGTACTAACGATGTTGCAGTTTGCAAGCTTAGTATCTGAGAGCGAGAATTACAAGAAAATTTGAGAGATTGTGCCTTTATGGCTTGAAACTTATTTAGGGCACAAAATAGCACAACGAAGCCGAAATCTTCTAAGGCCACATTTTAGTCTTTAAGTAAAACTACATATCGTTTGAATACGAATCGCGTAAAATAAATATCCGGTAAAAAACTAATAAATTCTATTTTTTTTACTTGAAGGGCTAAATAAACAAGCATGCAGCTAATCGAAGCTCTTTGCAATTTCCAACTCGGAATATTAAATGCAAAATGAGGATCTTCCGGTTTTGATCGTTTACCAATAAAGGCCGTGAACAACTCACTGAAAGGAAAGATCAGTATGTTTTCATGTAGGTATTTATATAAAAAAATATTTATTGGACTAAAAAGTAGTGGGTAAGCACATTGGCGAATGGAAATCATCTATTACTACCCCTACATGGTTGTAAGACAAAAACACCGGAAGCATTGTCCGTAGAATGCATCAGACTAGACCCAGCATACTTTAAAGTGTCATTAAATTATAACTTAAGAAAGTTTCACTACATGGCAGTTGAGAAGTGCATATGCAAAAATTTCATAAATTTAATGAACTAAATTTGTACACATGCAGTAGTACATAGCATGCATTTAGGCGCTTGGTGTTAGTAGTCGCGCCTAAAGCAGCCGTTATTTTCCTTTTGTTGTTCGATTCAGGCAGGTCAATGTAGCTGTTTTTGTTATTATTGTTGTAGCAGCTTACTAAAGCCAGCCTAAATCATTTACTTACTTTATGTGAAGAGGTGTTTAGTATCGTAGTCACATATTGGAAATAGGTTGCGTTTGTCAGGGATCGTTATGGATATGTTGGAGATAACTGCAACATCGAGAATTGATTTGGAGCGCAAAGCAACGCTTGTCTCACGAGGCAACTCGAGCTATTCATCGGCGATAGGCGGTGGTCGATCTCGAATGACGGTTCCACTGAGGTGGAACAAATATGTAGGTATTAGGAATGGTTTTCATGTTGAAACCCTATTGCGAAATTAGCAAAAAGCTGCCATTAAGAGGATTTCAAACATTTTGTAATTGGAACACATTTTTTCTGAACAATAAACCAATGAATTTTAGAAAATTATTTAAAGCGCCTTCAGTTCACATTGCTGTGACCATTTTCAGAATAATTTAATAAATTTATGCACTTATTTTTTCAATGATTTTCCTTCGACTTTCCACGCTCTGTGAAAATGGACCGAACGATTCCGCTGCTTAATATTCTTACAAATATATAATCGTTCAAATCTGAACACAATGGAATTACATTTTAAATAACCGTAAAAATAACACTGCTCATTGCATTTTGAATTGCTAATACAGTGAGTGTAAAAAAAAAGTAATAATAATTCAGCTATCAAACAAATGCAAACGCTCAGGGGGATGGGATGAAAGCCACCACCAAGTCAAATAACAGACCACAAGAGGGATACTCAACACAGCGGACGCGCAGAAAAAAAGACGTCATCAGTAGCAGCGAGTGAGGGGAGTGAGCGATTAAGAGTATAATTTCACACAAACCGAAGAGGAAAAGAGGATATCGAGTTATGCATTGACGGCTTTTGAATTGAATTAAATTGTCAAATGATCAGCGAGCTGCTGAACGAATGATGAATTCTATGGTTAGCAGCATGGTTATGGTTTGATAATCCGCACGATTGCAAGGAAGCAAGTTTTGATTTAATTTGGCAGAGCGAAGTGTTGTAGCTTAAGGGCAGACATTTGGAGTGTAGCAATTGTTGTTGCACTAAAGCTATTATTAGAGCATCGAAACAGCGACGTAGCAATTTGAGATTGTTGCATATCAAATGAATACTGAATGGCGTGCCAAAGCAGTGATAAGAAGGAAAATAGTAAAATAGTAAAAACTAAGAAAAATAAGTTTGAACGAAACTATGCTCTTCTATAAAATAAAATAGTCACTCATAAGATTTGTAGGGTGAAGCATTTATGTAAAGCAGCGAATAAAAAATACCAACAACATAGAGTTATGCAGCATTTAATAAAGTCAACGCTTGGCAGGGCCCATTTAAGTACTAAGTATCGCTCATTGCTTAGCGTTACATTTTATTTCCTTTTGCCTTTGACATTGCCAAATGATTGATAGCTCACAAAAGTAAGCAACATAAAAGCCGAAAATGTTGTTCCCCTCAACCTGCCACCCAATGCCACAGCAGCTGCTGCCTGCCACATTGAACTCGAACAAATATTGACTTGCTGGATTAACTGACAGTTGATGAGTGTTTGTTCGTTTTTTAGGCATCTTCTGTTTTTGCTTAGTCGCTTGAATGCTCAAGTACTGGATTTTGTCATTTAATGAAATTTTAGTATTTTACTTAGCTGCAGATTTTTCAAAATATTTGTTTGTATGCAAAAATGCTGCCTCTAATCCCAAGCTAATGAAATTGCCTTCCGTCGTAAATATGCAAATTCTTGTTTGAATGCCAGCACCAACTGCCAGTTAATATGTAAAATCATTTGCTTATTGTAATATGCAATTTACGTGGATTTAATGCACATCAATTGTGAACGTATTTCTGTCATTTTTTTCCAACTTTTCCAAAAGCACATGTAAACGCTAAGCCACTCGAAGGCATATGAGTCAAGTAATAAATCATATGCATATTTACCAATCAAACATATGTATTAGGGTGGTTCACTCGGTTTTTTCAAATCGGTTTCTAATGTTTTTTTTTTATATCCATAGGCGTTTCTTTTTTGAAATCATGGTATTTCGAATACCCTTGACCTCTCAATAAAAGTTTTTACTTTTTTCGAAATTTTCAAGCCTTTTCCGGGTTTAAGAGAATCTCCTAAATATTTTTAAAATTATATTCTAGGTTATTTGGGAATGAATGGAATATGATATTTGATTCCAATAAAGGAATATTTGCCGCTTAAACGTTTTCTAAGTGTTTTGCCGAGTTTCTACTTCAATTCGGAGAGATCCTCACTTTTACTCCACCTCGCCGATTTGAAAATCCTTTTTGTTTTATTTTGAAAAATGAAAAATGCAGTAAAGTATTAAGAACAAAATTTAAGTGAAAACACTGACTTTTATTTGTTTTAGTTTTGATCTAAAACAAATTGAACTTATTTTGCTTTGCCCTTTTCTAAATAAAAGCTATGTTTTTATTGTAACTTTTGTTCATGACTTCATACCAACATAAACATGTTGGCTCTATGAAAACTACATATGAAAAATAAAATCGGTTTATCCGGCTTTTTCTTAATTTCAAAATCTGCAACCGGTTATTTATCAAATTGGAATTTTTCGAATAACTCGAAACCCGTTTTTTTTTTTTAATGCGAATAATCGAACACCCTAATATGTATGCTTGCAGCTGAGATTTGGTCGTGGGTAATCAGTCGATAAATTGCACTCACATTGTCAAAATATATAAATTAGAACTAGAAGAAAATAAATAGGCATACAGGAGAACAAAAACTTGCATGGATTTTGTTTTTTTTTTTTGTGTCGTGAACTGTCAAAATCCATAAAAGTGTGTAAAAAAAACATTGACTGTGTGGTCAAACTTTCTATGCACAAAATATACTCGAGTTTGGAATTTTCTAGAATTTCGATAGGATTAATTTATGTATGTAGTTAGAATAATATGTGGGGCGGGGATAGCCACCTCGACCATTTATTACAATAAACTTCTATTTTTTTTTCTTTGGTTCATGTTCTGTTAAAGAACCTCGGGAGGTAGCTTGGCTGAATTAGCAATTTAGATCATGTATCGACTTCTAGGGACGTGATCCTAGATAGCAAATCCGGGACCTAAGTAGCATAATGGGCGCTGCCCTTCCCTGTTTGGCGTGATACAACCTACACTGGTAGGAGCAAACCACTTCCATGTTGGATAAGTGTTTCATTACCCTGTAGTGGCCAGTAAAAATCCCTTTAACAATTCTTACTTTGTGCGTGAAGAAGTGTTTTGGTTATCCTTCTTAATATTTCTGATATGAAGGATTTAGCTTGACTGTTGAGTGATGCGCTCCCATCTTTATCCAAAAATAGTAAGTTGCCTAGTTCATGGCAGAACGGGGAAGGCGTTCTGGGCCTACAAATTCCAGCGTAGCTCTTTTCTAGGCCAGAATCATTACCCAAGAGTTCACTTTATCTCGGTACATAAATGAGGTGGGTCCGGTTCCTGGATGCGATCAGAGTTAAGAGCTGAAGGCAAGAACACGCCAGCTTTTAGATGATCTCATGTGCTTTCAAGCCTGGGAGTGTCAATCTGCTGCCACAGCGAAGAATTTGTGCTTTTTAGTCGACCGACTTTCTGCGTACCGCCCTAGACATGGTTCAATGTCATGAACGTCAGCGTGAAAGACTAGTGAAGAGGATTCTTTAAGTTGTTCGGTCTTGGAGCCATCAGTATAGCAGATATGACAGACCTTTCTGAGATATTGGTTGTGCATTTTCCTAGTTAATTCCACTTGGGGAGAAAATCCTTGAAGTTTTGTGAAATTATACCCTTGTTCTATAACACTGAGGGTGGTTGGATGCACAAGCTTCTTATCCTCTGAATTTTAGCCTGAAATGTGTTCAGTATCGACTCGACGTACTTTCTGGTAATAAACGGGAATAAAGTTCCATGAGCAGTTGATATTTATTCCGAAAGCTTATCAAGTGCGTGAAGACGAAAAACTCAAAATATTTACATTTATAAATCCCACAGCTATGAAACAGATTATGAGATGATTTAACCTGCATTGATATTGAACATCACCGCATGAGTTCCTGAAAAATTACCAGTTCTGTCTTCATTTTCTAAGAAATCACATTCCCAAGAGCGAATTACATCTACCTAAGTGAGTTCCCAGACTTTTTACCCGACTGAAGCTCTTAAAGAGGGTCCTGGTATGTTAGCGCACTTTTTCTATGGCTTGATAAATACAAAGGATAAATCAGACCTTTTCTGGGCATTTCGGGCGTGTCATCATCGAAATAATGTATGCATATGGGATCCGTCTATTCTTAATCAGGGATATTTGTCTAAAGTCAATAATTATAAATATTTTATCTTTAGTCAACGAGGATGTTTTTTCAGCAGCCTGAAGTCTGCTATCTGCAAGGATGTGATACAATCTAGCCAGCGCTTTGGTAAACAACATCAAAGTTTATTTGAAGCGAAATTGAATTGAATGAAATTGAATTGATAAGAAATGTAAAGAAAGAATTTTATTTCATTCGAAAATTAAATTTTAAATTTTAAAACATATTTCTAGACGCTTTCAACGTCAACTTCCTCCCACGCCGCTGGGGGTCTCACACTTCGTCACCAAACGCCCCTCGATAAATACTTTGAATATTTTATAAACGACAAGAAACAGTATTATACTTTGCATTAGTATCAGTAGAAGGCTTTAATGCTAAAAGCAAACTTGACATTTTCATGTTCAGCGCCTAAAAGTTCACAAGCATCCAACGAGCATGCCATACATGCACACAAACATAAATGTACCTATACTCGCAAGCAAATGCCAACTCCAGTGCCGCGAAAGGAAAGCGAAATGGTGTTCGCATACAAGAGATTTCGCGATCCATTAAAACACTAGAGCGTGCAATGCCTTTTGCGTCCAGCTTTGCATGGTAGGCGGCTAAGGGCGCCTACAAATATGCACTTGAAAATGCATTTCCGCCAATAGTCGCCGTTTAGACAAAATCATAAATGCAACCACAACAGCAGTTCCTTCCTTTTAAGTATGCCCCTGCTCTATTTAGGATCCACTGTTTCCCCTTCTATTCCCACTCATCGCTGGCGTATGCTTTTGACTATGGTAGAAAAAAATTGTTATTGATATTGAAATTGCATTTTTAAAAGCTTTTACATTGAGCTCAATGACTTTGTTGTTATTGTTGTTAAAAGACCCGACTGGTAATTCTACAAAATGTTTTCTCTTTTCCGTCACTTTGTTGACTCTTTGCTGATGTTTGCTTACCAAATATTTGCCATTTCCGCATTTTCCTTAAGGCAAGTTTGTGTCAGTAATTGATTATAATCGCATTTGACATGCACGCACACCCGTTAATTGTAGTTCACTTTGTCGTCATCCTAGAGAGATGCGCTTATAGTACTTTGCTGGTAATGTTGCCTTGTCATAGACGAAATGAGATGGAGTAAATATAAGAAAGTCAGGGATTTGGAAAAACGATTTTAAATGCCGAAGGTAATGGCGGAAACTTTTATTAAAGAACAGCAGCAGTAGATACATATGTATGTACACATGTATATATGTCATTAGCTATAAAAATGTTTGGTGCTTCCTCTGCAAGTATTGAACGAGTCCCACACATATGAGCACAACTCCTGTTCTGTAACTTGCTTATATGCCAACCCTACTTACCGAGAGGCTTAAAGCCGTTTCTTCACTAAGCAAGATACATATTTCAGTTTTAATAGCCTACGTTGAGACTTGCTTTGGTGCCGTTCCAAAGAAATAAAGTTATATCTTTAACAAATACTCTCCTCAGTCGAAGCTGTCAATTGCCGAAGTTGGGGACTAACCAAAGCGATACGAAATAGCAATACCAACGGCAAGCGAATTATAGTAGGAGGTTCCTGGTAACCGAGGTCACAAGGTCCTATTAATTGATGTTTGAGCGATTTGAGAACATTTTTATTTCAGCATGGAAGAAGAGAAGCCCGAACATGTCCAAGTTAGGAGAAGAAGTTGCTATGAAGAGGTCACACGTTGGGAGCTAGGTTGGCATTTAAAAACTCGTTATCGTTGAGGGCTAAAAAAAAAACATAATTTGAAACAACAACAATTTTTCGTAGCACATTTAAACTCAATAGTTTTCATAATAATAATAATAAAATTTTGGCGCTTACACTTTTATTAAGAGTTTGGCCGCCCCTCCCCTCCAATTTGTAGTGTGCGTCCTGATGTCATAACACAAATGGAGCTACCTACAATTTTACACCGCCTCCGAATGGCAAATGGTTTTCATGAAATCCTTTTTTAAGGCAAAAAATATGTGTATTCGGACTTTTTCCTATTGACGATCGAGGGGCTACCATCCCTGCAAAAAAAACCTTTTCTAATGTGAGTTTGACGGTTGAATTTTTAAGCATTAAAAACCCCGTAATTGAACGTGAAACCGCTAAGCGACTTAATGGAAATTTTCGGCAGCTTATAAAATTTCTTGACCAAAAATTTTTCAATAATTTTAACCTCGCAATCTACATTTTTTTTAAGAAAAATAAAAGAACGGGTAGATTACACCCTGTTAATCGGCTTTTTTACTGTTTCTATGACAAGCATAAAGTTTAAGGTCAATTTATACATAATTCAATTTTGTACAAAAGGATGTAAACTTTAACCCACTGTAAAAAAATAGGAAGATCCAGAATAAAATATCCTTATGGTTTGTATATCCTTCATAGATATGAACTTGCGTTCGAGCATAGTTTTATTGATACAGTTAACCAAAACCCCGAAATTGTTGCACAGTGTTGCCAACCAAGTATTTGGTCAAGAAGCCATTTTAGAAGGAACTACTAAAATGCATTGAAAAAGTATGCACACACATGAATTTAATGGAAACTGAAGTATAGATTTTAACAAATTCATATACTTACGTATAGGGGTGTTCGATTATTCGCCTTTTTACAAAACCGGCTTTCGTATTATTCGAAAAATTTGCAAATCGAAAAAAAACCGGTTCCAGATTTTGAAATGAACAATAAACCGAATAAACCGCTTTTCTTTTACATAGTTTTGATACAATGAAAATGCTTATGTTGATATGAAGTCATGACCAAAAATTACAATAAAACTATTAAAAATAAAGATAGATTGCATTTAGAAAAGAAATATGTGTGCAAAATATGTGGGTTAAATTTTTTTTTTAGATCAAAAGAAAAACAAATAAAAAGCAGTGAAAAATGCACGTTTGATCTCTTTTTTCATACTTTCATGCATTTTTTCTGACTTTTTTCAAATCGAGTAGTAGGGTCCAGCAACATCAAAAAAAAAAGGTTTTTCAAATAGCGGTCGCCCATCGCAGACAATGGCAAACCTCCTAGTGTACATACTTCTGTCTTAAATAGTTTCTTCTGCAGCAGAGCACGAATTGAAGGAGAAGCTCGGCCAAACAGGTAAAAATCATTTAAGCGGCAAACATTCATTTATTGGAATCAAATATGATATACTGTTCATCCCCAAATAACCTAGTATTTTAAGTAATTTTAAAACTATTTAGGGGTTTGACTTAAACTGAAAAAAGCTTTGAAAACTTAGAAACAATCAAAGCTTTTATTGACAGGCTAAGATTTGTATGCAATGAAAAAAAAAACGGTTTGTCGGATAAAAAATCCGCCTTATTCGGTATTCGAAAAATCAAGATTTCAAAAAAGAAACGCCTAAAAATATCAAAAAAAAAATTTTTGGAATCCGTTTTGGAAAAACCGAGTTAATCACCCTAGTACGTACACATATATATACATTTTGTCTCACTTACACTCACACAAACACATTGAGAACTTTCGAATTTCAACTTTCTCGCAAACTCCGCTGGTATCGACTTAAATGTTCGATTAGCAGTGTAAGCGTTAGAAATACGATTAGTGCAAATTGCACTTAACCCAAGAAAATGAACTTTCAAAATTGCTTATCCAGAGATGAGCATCAGCCATGGTCATTATTGAATGGCATGCTCTTAAATAGCAAGCCAAACATACATACATATATACATACATACATAATGTACGCCATTTTAAATAAAGTACATGTGTATGTATATATGTGAATGTGTGGGGTTTTCCGAGAATATGCCACATACTTAAACTAATCGCAGTGGCAACAACACTTTGTGGCTTGCATATGACTTTTTGACACACAAATACATATACAAGTAGAATGTG
>NW_016165383.1:0-9730 GCF_001687245.7 Rhagoletis zephyria | reverse complement strand
GAGTGGAGGTGCGCAGTGCAACTTCTACATCTCAAAGCTTCCTCAACGAGTTTCACTGATCTCATATGCTGACGACTGCTCGCGACATTGGTTTCCAACAATGACATTGATGTCCTCTGTTTCAAGTTAAAAAGGGGAACTCTCCGATCTTCCATGCTTCTTCACTGCACGGAGCCTTGCCGTCTTCCTTACAAAATCGACCCCCACCAACAACTGCTCATCTGGCGGTCAAACATTTAGGATAGTTAATAGCTAGAAAAATTTACAGGTTTACCTTCAACATCTTTTTCTCTTTCTCCGCGCGCACACCATCGACATTGTCAATTAAGTACAGAGTCATGGCATCGCTGTTGGAACTTGTGACAAAAACAAATAAATAAAAGTTGGAACATACAAGTTAACTGGCCGGTCGACTCTAGATTATACTGCAGGCCATAAAACAGATTCACAACCTTCACTTCCTCTCGGCTCGTAAATGCCGTCATTAGATTTCAGCTACAACTCAACGCAGCGACCTAATGAAACCCCCACTATTAAAGTATGAAAACTGTAGTAGTTAAATTCCCACTTATTTAGACTTATGCGGTTTGAGAAGGTACCAAAAATGACACCAATCACGCCTTCGCTAACCCCTTAAGCCCAACCATCTAAGAACTACTTCCCTTTGGTCCGCCCGATCCGAAGCAAACGATTGCGAATTTAGGCAGGAGGATGTGGTAGTATCTCTATAACAACAGTCCCTAGTCCTAGTTTATTTCTTACTACCAAAGTCTTTGAGAGTACATTTTCTAACATTCGTAAAATCCTGTTAATTTCAAACATTTAATAATATACATACTTTCATTCTAAAAACACTATTTTTAGCATTTATCCTCTGCATCTACCACCATGTGGCACTTCCAAATCATAGACAATGAATACTAATGACACCTTTGCCAGAGCGCTCTTAAAACACACACACAAAGCCATTGTTGCAACAGGATGCCAACTTCATCCCGAACTCCACGCGACTCCTGCACTAAAAGTTGTTTCGCTGCAGTGCAAGGTGCAGCATTCAACAGGTACGCGCGCGCGCGCGCAACAACTCTTTTTCGGAAACTTCCAAACTAACTTCAAATCAAAGCTACAGATAGTAGAGACCGACGCGGCTGTGGCTTTTGCTGTTACTCGCAGTTAAATTCTATTGAATTTGAAAACTTTGAAGACATTTCCGCCAAGCATACGCGCCTGTTTGTGTGTGTGTGTGTGTGTGCGCACCTACGCGCCACAGTTCTTAACGGCACGGCAACAGTGATAACAAAATAATAACAATAATATTTTTATGCCACACATGTAATGGTAGAGTCGCTCTATCGAGCGTTTGCATGTATATACTTGTGCCCACAGGCCACCCCTGCTGCTATTTTAAAGTTTTCGAAACTTTTTTCACACTCTCGCTCGCTGTTCGCACACAATCATCCGCGCGCTGCCAACAGCCAACAGCCAACAGCCAACACCAGCACAACTCACTCATGCCGCATCACTTCCGCCACATGTTGACAGTTGTTGTCATTGTCGTCACATAGTGCAACATTTCCTACGCCACATCCGCACATTGCACAAATGCAATAAAAAAAAAGGCAGGCATCAAGGTAGTAGGAAAGTTTGCACCGTTTGAGTACTTACATACATACATGTGTATGTATGTGTGAGTGTGTGCGTTTGCGCTAACACTTTGCCGCTTTTTGTTTGGCAGCTCTACTTTGGTTTTTGCTGTGTATGTAGCAGTTCCTGTGCCATTGACGTAATCGTTCGGCATTCATTTCCATGCAGTTGTTGTTGGTTTTTTTTTATTGTATGTTCTTTGCAATTCACAGGAGCCCTTCGCTGCTCACCATGCTC
The DNA here is from genome assembly GCF_001687245.7 of Rhagoletis zephyria. Taxonomy (NCBI): domain Eukaryota; kingdom Metazoa; phylum Arthropoda; class Insecta; order Diptera; family Tephritidae; genus Rhagoletis; species Rhagoletis zephyria. Next base: position 7,849 of record NW_016165383.1, on the reverse strand, counting down.
ATCTGCGCAACCACAGCCTACGATGCGCAGTCAGTCATTCAGCCAACATGTTTTACAATTGTTTCACTCTGATTTTTGTTCGCATTGATTTGTATTCATTCGGCTCAACAGCTGCCAAGTCGATAGGCTCCACTTCCATATGTCAGCACTGTTGCCACTTCCTCCTTCTCCCTGTTAACGTTTGCCTCGCTATAGCTTTCACAATGAGGGCTCTTTATCTACTGCAACCACATGTCTGTCTGTGTGACTGCTGCTGTTGCAAGTTTAACATTTTCAAACAATACAATTTCCTCTTAAAACTTTGTCGTGTTTCCATTTACACTTACTTGTATATTTATTGTATTAAACAGACTCGGTAAGCGTGGTGGTTAAACAGTCTGGAGGTAGAGCGATTTAATTCGGTTACTGCTCTTTTCATGATGATACTAGTTCCGCTATGATTTTATGCTTGTTCAAGTTTCTTGCACTGCGGTTCTTGGACTCGCCTCCATAAGAACCCAACTTAACCATCGTTTGTCGCGGCAGATTGAGGAACGCCTGCACACAGTCAAGAGTAGGTAAATAGGAGCATGCAGCCAGGTCGCGATTGTTGACAACCTTATAGAATAACTTGAATAAGGCGGCTGTCCAATGATTGTCAATGCAAATAACGCGGCGCTTATGGTTTATGGTGGCAGATCTTTGTATACGGGTATAATTTTTGCTCTGAGTGAAGGCTATCTAAACTTCGTAAATTAATGGGCTGCAAACAGCTACCTCTCCATTATTCACTAGGTAGTTCAAGGAATCCGATAGAGCTCTTACTTCACTTGGAGGTGTCCGGTTGCAGATTTCTGACAGGGTCAAGTACTTAGCTCTTGGACTGGAATCTTTCGTAGAAGCCAAACATTACTTCGGGCTACTTTCTTATTAGGCTAATTTAGGTTTGAGACCACAGCGACATTGCAAGCAAAAATTGATGTTGGTTGCATCTCTGGCTTCCTCTGGAGCACTTTAGACCAGTGATTCCCAAATTGGTCCAGGTGGATCTCCAGAGGTCCTAGGGAGGCTCGATGGGAGTCTACGTTAGCGTGAAAGATATATGGAGGTTCAGGAGTTGTAAGTGTGGCTACACGAAAATTTTTCTGGTTTCGACAGTGAAGAACAAAAATGGTCGCTTGGCTTTATCTAATAATGTAGGCAGATAATACACTCTTCCAAAAAATTAAGGGAGCAAAAAATATAACAAATTTTTCGATGGTTTTTGACAGGCCCTATTTTTGTGGAAAAATGGTCGTATTGAGACTTAAAAAAAGGCTTTGAAGCTCTATGACTCAAATTTTTCTTGATTAAAGATTTTTAGGAGCTACGGTTCTCATGTAATCCTAACAGATAGCGCGAAAAAAAAATTTGCAGATTTTTTGCTTTTTTTAGTCCAAGGGATTGAAAAAATAGTTGCATTTAGGCCGGCATTTGGATTATTTTTAAAACCGCTACTTTGTGTTTTCAGACGTGGGGAAGCTTTAAAGGCCAACTGCAGCCTAAAAAGAAACGGATGTTGGTATAACACTGAATGGAGCGAGTCGGAAATTGCTGCCGGCAGATATCTGAGCACTTGTGTCATTTTCAATGCTACAAGACAGCCAGCCCTCTAACTAAGTACTTCCAAACTAGTCCGGCAATGCAAGTCACGACTAAATTAGGTTGCTTTACTCTGTGTGCCAGGTCACTTAGGAGTACACTCAGGGCGAGAGCGTACTTTTATGGCTTTATGAGCTCTGTTTTTTGAAACTTGCAAGTGTGTTTTTGACGACCTTTGGGAATAGGTTATAAATGTAGCAGCAGGGGGTCAACCAAAACCAGTAAAATATTGAAAGTGGTCTATGAGAAGAAAAAAAGTTTGAGAACCTCTGCTTTAGACCAATGGCCATCATGTCAGCTGAGCAAGCGCTGAGTGAGGACTAGGGCATGCACAATCCTGCCGGCCGAAGGTGGGTTGGGGGCCGCTTGAAGCAGCTTCTTACGCTTACAAAGCCACAGCGGTCGCTGTTGGCGAGATTCTGACAGGTCATTGTCCGATATGCATTCTCGTAGCAAAGCTAGCAGTCTTACCTGATCCTTCCTACCGCACCAGCCAGAAGGATAATGAGGTGCAGAACTTTCCATTAAGCTGTCCAACCTTCGCGAGACTAAAGTTAAATATTTTGCCTCGCATTTTCAAACTAATCCTGTGTAAGTCTCGAACATTGAAATTAGCTGCATTTGTAATTTCCTAATCGGCTCGCGGCGTTTCGAGGATTAAGTAATGGTCATATAGTGTTGATATCACAAAGGAGCATCTCGTTAACTGTCCAAATGCGCCCGTTATCAAGGACAACCACCGAAACCTAACCTGACTCATATTTTTTATTCAATTTAATTTTTTCTATCTTTAAACTCTTCGGCAGTTTTTTACTAAACAACCTCGAAGACAACCTCAAAATTTATTCACAAAATTTTACTGCTGGGTATTATTAGATAAATGTATTTGTGTATTTCCACATCTGTTTTTGCGCTTGCTTACATGTGTTTATTCATAAGTTTTTCCATAGAATGGCAAAAACTTATATAAGTAATGTAATGAAATCAAACAAAGATGTCGCACAGCACGTCGTACATATGACTCCCACCCTTCAATGCCTTTGTCCTCATTGCGCACCACTACCACAGGCATACTGGGCGTATGAGTAACGCTTAATTAAATTGACACTTGATTTCATTTATATTGTTCGGTAAATTGTTAACAGTTAATAGTTAAGACAACTTTAATTAAATCAAAATCACCTTATTCAAGAAAAGTGCCTGCTTTGCCAGTTGTTGTGTAAAAAGCTAGTTTGAATGCTTTCTAATCTCAAAGGAGCAACATATTCGAAAATGTTACTTGTGTTTTATTTAGTTATTCTCGTAACTAAGTAAGTAAGTTTGTTTAGCTGGCAAACTATTCGAAAGCTTAAGATATGCCTCTAAATATATTTGTAGTTTTCTTCATCTACAGCGCTTGGGACTGGTGTAAAAAAAGTAAAGCCGGAGTTGTAATGCGTTCACCTCCTAGGATTGCTCTATACCGAAAAAATTATACCCCTGCTTTTATTTTGAAATCAAAAAATATTTACAGGTCGCTCAAAGCGCTTAAAGTTTTAAAGTTTTTTTTTATATGGTAAAATAATAATTTTTCGTAGAATTGGTATAAGGTGGCCTCTCTTATACTCTTCAGCAGGCTTCCACTAATTATCCACAATTGCTTATTTAACCATTTTTTAATATTAGCTATTTTTATAGGTCCCTCGAAAACCCCAAAAATGCAATTGGGGGAACCATAAAAGTCGTTAGTATTAGGAAATGGTAAAATAGACAATTGGGTATTATTATTAAAAGTCTCATGAAAAGAAATTTTCAATAATTCTACACCATTTCTATGAAAAATTATTATTTTTGGGACTCTCATTTTTTCAAATGTGCTCTTAGACCACCCTAATTTACATGCATCAAAGTAGTGTGAGCGTAAATTAAAATGTTGTGATTCTGTTTTTATTAAACGATGGCTTCTTAATCCTCATTGGCGCTTTGATCGCCTAAGCAATTTGTTCTCAGTTCATCAGAGCTGGGAGATGGCCAATTAGAGTAGCGAGTAAACCAACCGAACTTTCCATCGCACATCTGAGTCTTTGCATAATTCATAGAGCCCAAGTTACAAACATGCAAGGAGTCGTTAATCATTCGCAATATTCCAAGGCCGCCTACTCACGCTTCTGACCTTTGGACAACTTACCAGGCCTTAATCTACACTGGCTTAGAGCATTCATCTCGCGATATCTGACGCAAATTTCAGGCTCATCCTTCATATTGATTGGTCATAGCGAACTTAATTCCAAACGGCGGGCTTGCCTGCCTCCGACACGGGTGCTGGGGCATTTGTCTTCGTCGACAAATTTGTTTAAAGAGCTCAGACTGGAAAGGCTGAACCTTCCTGCGTGGGCAGCTAACCAATATTTTAATGTCGTGACGGAACCAGCACTCGTAAGCAATCTTTGGACGCCTTGGCTGTCATTTCCGTTGGGCCAATGTCACAAATAACCGCTGCTATAGTGTGCACGACAAGCGTGACCGATTTCGCGACATGCTATGGTCCTTTTTACATTGCCCCATTCATTGTATTTCTTGGGTATAAGGTTGAATTTCGCCCGAAAAAAAATTTCACCCGAAAATTTCTATTCCATCGATAGTAAATACATGGAAACCATAAGTGAAAAGTGAACCGGTTCGGGGAAAACTAAACTCATAATAGGGCTGAATATGTCAGAGTGCACAGCGAATCGGCCGCCTTTATATTAGTTTTTCTGGAATAATTTTGCGGGTCTCCGAAGACGGCAATCTAGCTCATGTAAGGTAGAAAAACGTAAGTTTTGAAAGTGTTTTGTCCATTACGTTGACCAACTTTGCTGTCACGTCAACTGGTTGGACTAGTACGAGTACGTAGTCAAGTCAATTGCTTATTTTAACCAGCGAAATCTTATAGACAGTTGTGGACACAGGAAGAAAACTTAATTTTTCAACTCAAGCGGCCTTGCTTCAATTCCTTCCTTTCTTCATATTGTTTTTGCATGCATACAAATTGAAAATGAAATTCATTTATTTGGCAAGCAAAAATGAGACACGAAAAATTACAAGCCAACCAAAGACCGACAGTTTACGAGCTAAACAGTTGGCGAGAAATGGAAAACCTCAAATAACACGACCAGCGCATCACCGCCACACACCGTCACACCACCATACGTCACGGCAAGTCCTGCACTGCACTTATCTGCTGCCTGCCGCCTGCGAAACGGTTACGGATGTACTGCTGTCGACGAGTAAACTCAAATATGTTGCAAACATGAAAATTTAGTGCATCAGCGCGGCTGGGATAGGCAAAATAATGTCGGATGGCTGAGAGTATGAGTTTGTAGGTAAACGTAAAGAGATTGGTTGGCTAAGAATGGGGACATGGGGACGAGTAAGTGCAGTGCCGAGCTAAAGCCAAAGCTGAAGCTAAAACATTCTCATTTTATTGGTCTCGAAATGAACAAATGGCGCTCGTGCTTCGACAAGCGCATATTTAGCTGCCACAGGAGGCACGCAAACATACAGACATATGTACATACTTATGTATGCGCAAATATTCATGTGGAGGATTGTGTTTTTTTTTTGTTTTTGTTGCAAGCATTCGTGCAACATCCAATAATATATACTCGTAGTAGTCACTGGGCGATGGATTGCGTCGCAGGCGCTCGGTAGTGAAGATATGTATGTATGCGGTGGTCCATCAAGTCAGACTCACAATTTTTGCATAATTTATGAACTGAAATTCATGCCAAAAAGGCAAATAAGTAAACAGCATACTTAAAAACATTTGGACATATGCACACATATACATAGTTATGTATATCCTCTTGCATCTTCCATGCTTTTGTAGTCTCCAATGACACAGCTTCTGTGAATTGACGTGTTCGACTGCTCTGAACGTTTTAAATGCTATACATAAGTGCATCGATAACTCTACACTATCATAGAAATGCTACATATGTACATATGTGCATATAGATACCGACACATCAAGTGTTGAAAATCTTCACAAAAATAAACAAATTTATAAAAGCGCCGCAGTACTGTTTCCCTTATCCTCAAACTTAACTACTCGCAACCAGGTAAGCTACCGCAAAATGCCACTACCGCCGCCCTGTCTTCGACTTCAAAATCTATGTATTGCATATCCACAATTGCTTCTTTGTTTTTTGGCTGCAAAAACGAATTTAGGATGTCGAAGAAATTTAATACTTTCCGCAACTTGCCACATGCCGCAATTTATGTGACACTCTACGGACAATTGATCAAAATTAAATAAACATGAGCATGCAATAGCAAGTGTTTGCTCCTAAATGTATGCAACCTCCACAACTACACGTCTCAACGTTTGATGCATGCTGCTGTTTGGGTCTCAGTATGCGGGCAGTTTTATGCGCTACGCCAAAATTTAATTCACCAATTGCAACTGCACGTAAAGTGAATGCTGCGTTGCAAACAGGAAGAGGAAGAAGAAGCAAAAACTGACTAGCCCAAGTCCGCTCACGTAGCAGCTGCTTTTTCCGCTTTATTACCCTAGCGTACGCTCGGGAGTAAGGCGCAAACAGTTAAGTTCGTGTAGAAATTGCTTTATTGGATTAAAATTATTTAATAAAAAAATACTCGTGATTTTTTATGATAGTACTCATAAATAAGCCTAAAAAGCAAAAGGTATTACAAATTTTTTCATTTTGCTTATAGGTATGTGGCAAAAATTGTTGGCCTGCAACATTGACGCATGTTTCAGTCAAAGGCCGCATGCACCTCTGCAATCGCCACGGACAGCCGAGAACTATCGAAACCATTTAACAATCTTTCTCGAACAAGCAACTCCTTATAGTCCACACCTTTGTCGCTTAACACCCACAAAGAAGCTGAGTTCGTAGGGCTTGAGATGCAAAAATAATATCGACCGAAAATTCTATTAAAAAATTTGGCAGTTTTACGTTTCCGAACCGTAACCACTTGACAAACGCGAGGGAATAATGAGACTTTTAAACGACAATACCCTGTATCCGAGGGAATACCGACTAAACTAAAGTAAAACTGATGATTAAGCTTCAGGCAAAAATTAAGATCAAGGTAAATTTAAACACTTTACTTATGTATATATGTGCAAAGATTCAGGAGAATAAGACACGAGAGACTCGATATGGCAACTATTTTGAGATTTTTGGGACTTATCGATATAATAAACGATATTTTCACCGACTTTGTTATCGATATTTTGACCGATTTTGTTATCTATTTTTTAATCGATAGTTTAAATAATTTTGTTATCGATATTGTTATAGATTATTTATCGATTTCGTTATTGATTATTTGTAGATTTTTTTAACTATATTTTAATCGATTTTGTTATCGATATTGTTATCACTTTTGTTTTCGATTTTGTTATCGATTAATTTTCGAATTTTTAACCGATTTTGTTATCAATTATTAATCGATTTTGTTATCGATTATTTATCGATTTTGTTGTTGATATTTTTATCGAATTTCTATCGATATTTTAATCAATTTTGCTATCGATATTGTTATCGATTATTTATCGATTTTGTTATCAATTATATATCGATTTTGTTATCGATTATTTATCAATTTTATCAAAATTTAAACACTTTACTTATGTATATATGTGCAAAGATTCAGGAGAATAAGACACGAGAGACTCGATATGGCAACTATTTTGAGATTTTTGGGACTTATCGATATAATAAACGATATTTTCACCGACTTTGTTATCGATATTTTGACCGATTTTGTTATCTATTTTTTAATCGATAGTTTAAATAATTTTGTTATCGATATTGTTATAGATTATTTATCGATTTCGTTATTGATTATTTGTAGATTTTTTTAACTATATTTTTATCGATTTTCTTATCGATATTTTTATCGACATTCTTATCGATTTTTGTTATCGATTTTGTTGTCGATTATTTAACGATTTTGTTATCGATTTTCTAATCGATTTTGCTACCAATTGTATTATCGATTTTACTATAGAAATTTTTATCGAATTTGTCATCGATTTTGTTATCGGTTTGGTTATCGATATTTTAATGGACGTTACTATCGATTTTGTTATCGATATAGTATTAAGATAAAAATGAAGATAAAGGAAAACAGAATAACATAAATGTAGTTAGAACGAACAGGGGTAGATTTAGGGATCTGGATAGAAAAAAGAAAAAATATATAACCTTAAGCAAGAGCAGATGTATGTATGTAC
>NW_016165382.1:5200-27791 GCF_001687245.7 Rhagoletis zephyria | reverse complement strand
TGCCGTTTATAGCTTTTCGTAATGCCGTTGTTATTGTTGTTGTAAAAACAAGAATCAGCTGGTGTGACAGTCCTTGACCATATATAGATTACGTTAGACCTGACTTTCGTGAGAACCTTAGTATGCCGTCGAGTTCAGTACTGCCGATTGTATATGGATCGAGCTCGTACTCACTTCTATAGCACCCTACTAGGAACTGCTTACTTATCATGAAATTATGCTCCCTTGGTGGTAGCATTGGGACCTCACTTCTAAATGTGAGGTTCAGTTGACATCAGAAGGCATACCGTGGCTATCTGTAGTGCTGTCATATGGCATGTCTGTAGCTACGTTCACTGCGTCACACGGGCATAGCTTAGAACCGTTCGGGCAATGTTCTTATACGTTGCTAACAGCGTTTCCCTCTCTTTGCCCCAATTGCTGCCGGAGAGCGATTTGCGGTTGTTTACGCCGAAAAAGAGAGAAGGCTGTCGAAGTTTACTCTAAGGATTTTCGGGATAGTTCGTCTTCGGAATTGATGTGCCGTCGATGTGAATATGCAATTGTAGCCGTACCTCTTTCGCCCAGAAGGTAAAAAGGTGAAGTATAGAGAAAGTTGGGAGAGGTAAATGTTTAGTTTTGTGCGTTTTGAGCGCAGGTCATCAATTCCATTTAGAGACGCCATTATCGAGCAATTGTCAGCGTAAGAGGTGCCCTTTGGTGGTTGGGCGAATATGTAAATTAAATAGCAGCAGAGAGAGGACACCAGCCTGTGGAAATCCTTGTTTAATTGTCCTGGATGTTGAGGTTTTATCTCGAAAAATAACTGACGAGTGTCGATCACTCATATAATTCGCCTGCACCCGTTTGAGCACCTGCGGAGGAGAGAAGATCCCTATATCTTCTAGTATTGGGGAATGGCAGATTGTGTCAAATGCCTTTGGTAGGTCACACGCTACTAAGACTGTTCTCTTTCACGGGCGGTTGCGGTTAAGGCTAAGTGTTAATGACGTTAAGTGCAGCAGCGAACTTTGAGGAAGGCATTCTGTTAATTCGCTAGAGACTGCTGCCGATATTGGTGTATTGGTGGATCGGTCGGTAGCTTTCAGTAATGGTACGAATATTGGCGGACGCTTGTAGATTCACTGTTGCACGCCCAATGACACTCAGTGGCTAAACGAATAATGGAATAGAGCATTGCACGGCGGTGCGGTTTCCATCGAAATTGGAAGTAGTGGCAAAATAAGTTAAAGACAAGATTAGGAAATTTACCCAGATGAGCATACTGACTTGGCTGTGGTTGGAACATACCCTCCCAGCTTTGTGAAATTTGTTAGTTTTCATTTGTATTTTGATTTGCTTGGCGCAGTTTGCCCTACCCAAATAAGTACTAGGGATGTTATTTATTCACTTTTCACGATCCCGGGATTTTCGGGATGTCGTTAACATAATCCCGATATCGCGGTATTAGTCCGGGATTTAGATATTTACTACTTTTCATTAACTTAAATCGAAAAAATTGCTTCTATCTCTCCTACCATAAAATAAATAATAAATAAATGGGTTTGAAACCTATTTTTTGTAAGTGGCGTTTTTACTTTTTCTCTCTTATTTAAAAAATTCTATTCAATGTAAAATAAAAATATGGGTACCAAATGAAAAATGACTTTCCATTAATAATAGATTGGCGCTTACGCATATGTTAGTGTTTGGCCGAGATTCTCCTCCGACTTGTGGCGTGCGCCTTGATGTTGTCACACAAAGCGGAGGGACCTACAGTTTTACGCTTCACAAAGATTCCGCCGCCACCTTCACAGACTCTCGTCCTATGAATGGTGTTATAGGAGCCCATTCAGCACCACCAGTAGACAAAGAGCCCAGCTGCCGCGAGGGATCCGCTTAACTCTGGCTCAAGGAATTGCGAAGGTTCGCTCCATGTCACCAACCATCTCTAAGCAAACCTACTTAACCCAACTCAACTAACACCTCAAAAGGGAACGTCGCTTTAGGTGTTAGCCCTCCCTTCACACGACTGTTGCCCTCCCACTGTTTCGGTGCAACAAGTTAACGGCTGTCTGTATAAAAAGGCGTCTATGAGTGTGTTCGTGTTTAATATTTACATTAGAATACAACCCTGCAAAAAATGCGACTAATCCGGCATGAATCCGGGAGCAATCGCAAAGGAACAGTACAAAAATTCTAGAAAAAAGTGAGAAGCAACAAACGCATTAGTGAAGCGCTTATTTAGAAAATCAAAAATCACCAGAGAAATTTTAAACAGAAAATGACCTGAAGTCAAATTTGAAACTGACAGCAATAAAGTTTGCGTTAAATAATCAACGCAAAAAAATAGACAAACAAACAACAAAAGGCAATGTCCAACTTTTTAATTGAAATTTGAATGGCACTGAAGCAAAGGTAGTCGTAATATAAATATTTTTGAATTTAAACAAAATATGCCAGATGCACTCTTTAAATCAAAAGAAGATATATGTAAGTAGTTGATGGATTTCGCAAATTCTAACTGCAACTGCGCAGAGCTCGGTGCATAAATGACTTGAATAGCAATAAAAAAAAAATATGTAAATCACAGTTGTAAAATTAACAGACATTTAATTAAAGTTGAGTTGGGCTACTNAAGTTGAGTTGGGCTACTAAGTTTGAGGCTGCCCGGTAATAATAATTTTTAACTATTAATCCTTGTACAATTAGGCGTTTTTAACAGATTTGCATCACGCGCACACTGCATTATAAGCAATAAAAAAAAAAGAAAAAAGTTTGGTCAGTGTAAATGTGTGCGAATTTGGCTATGCACTTTCATTTGCGCCATTTCGCAATTTCAAACATTTTGCTTATCAATGACAGCTTTTCAAGTTTTTTGTTAGTGAAATAAGTAAAGTGCAACATAGACAACATAGCAACATCACTTGCATGGCAAACAACGCACATATATATGTATATACATAAATGTACGTATGCACATATGTATATGTGGCATGCAGCCACACATTTTGGTCACTGCAACGAAATCTCGTGCTGCCTGTCAATCTATCAATGTTTACGCATTTGACAGCTGGCACAAAAGCATGTACATATATGTGTATGTGTATGTGTACGCGTGTGTGTTTGTCGTTGTGCCTCTTGCTTTAAAATGTTTGGCTGTTTATTGTTTTGACGCCTTTGGTTTTTGGGGCTATATTCACATACATACATATCGTCACCTTAAATGCAAAAAAGTCGTAATTAACATATTTTTTTTTGCACAAAAAGGACGCGGGGACTTGTAATTNATTCAAACATTTTGCTTATCAATGACAGCTTTTCAAGTTTTTTGTTAGTGAAATAAGTAAAGTGCAACATAGACAACATAGCAACATTACTTGCATGGCAAACAACGCACATATATATGTATATACATAAATGTACGTATGCACATATGTATATGTGGCATGCAGCCACACATTTTGGTCACTGCAACGAAATCTCGTGCTGCCTGTCAATCTATCAATGTTTACGCATTTGACAGCTGGCACAAAAGCATGTACATATATGTGTATGTGTATGTGTACGCGTGTGTGTTTGTCGTTGTGCCTCTTGCTTTAAAATGTTTGGCTGTTTATTGTTTTGACGCCTTTGGTTTTTGGGGCTATATTCACATACATACATATCGTCACCTTAAATGCAAAAAAGTCGTAATTAACATATTTTTTTTTGCACAAAAAGGACGCGGGGACTTGTAATTTGATGAAATAAACCATAAACAGTCAATAAGAAAATTTTAAATTTTTTGTTAGTTACGATCTTTTGCATTTCTGGTCATACATACATCCTTGCTATATGCCACGCCATGTATGTACGCATGTACATTAGGGTGGTAAAAAAAAAAAAAATGCATGTGGGAAAAAGTAAAGTCCGGATAAAAATTTGCTCCCGTATTTTTTTATTTTGAAGCCAAGAAATATTTAAAACCGTTTTTCGTGGAAATGGTATAGGATTCTTGAAAATCAATATTTCTCGATCGGAAAACTCTTTCTCTTCAGGTGACTTGCAATAACTATTGAAAATATTGATTTGCCAGAATGCTATACCATTTGTACGAAAAGTGCTTTTGTCCCTATATAAAATACATGGAAAACTTTGAGTGCTTTGAGCCACCTCTATATAATATTTTTTGATTTTAAAATAAAAAAAATTTTGGGTATATTTTTTCGGCATAGAACGCTAGGATTGTTCTGATTGGTGAGATTATAAAAATTCCGACTTTACTTTTCACATGCATTTTTGGACCACCCTAATGCACATACAATGCACGCATGAAAGTACGTGTTTCCGATGCCATAAATGCAGCGATGTTGGCCGATAAAAATCGCTCCTAAGCATGGACGCGCGTGTCCAAAGAATTCTGACAGTCCACGTCGATTTGTGTTTTCTTCTTATTGCACCTTTTTTATGTACGTAAAAGCTCAGAATGCTATAAATACATATGTATGAATGTAAACATATGTATATGAATGTGTGGTCGACTTGCATTTTGAAATCATGTCGTTATGCCGCTGAATTTTGACAACCACGTCACTTTTAGTCGACATGGCGGGAATTTCGGCATAGGCTATTCATATGAGAAATGAATTCCCAAGTCTTGTACTGGGAGGTATTTTTTTTGTTTTTTGTTTTTTAGCTTATAGGGGCACAATTGAGTAGTGGCTGTTATTCAAAATCACGATGTCACGGTGCCACATATTTAACGAATTGATGAAGCCAGTCTGGGTATTATTTCAATAGGATGCTATAAGTGCGCTTTTATGTTGGAGCTACGATAAGAGCTAAGCTAAACTGAGATAGATAAGCAAAGAAAATTGTAGCACTTATCTGCCCTGCTTCACTATATATACATATATAGGTGAGACTTCCATACTTTTGCTAGACACTTATTTCCAAGGCAGAATGTACTCCCTCCCCTTTGGTGAACTATGGTTATAGATGAACTTTTCTTCTTACTGAATGGCCAAAGTTTCTAAATGCAAGGATATGCAGACGTTATGCTCACCAAATGATTTCCAATCGGATGCAACACAAGTCCAGCGTATCACAAAAAGTTTATGCGACATTAAAGGATTGCCTATTTCTAGCACTAAAACTATTGTGGTTTCCTTTGCCTGGAGGAAAAAGTTATCCATGACTGAACTCAATTTTTGTCGGCACAATAATAGGGCTTTCAAATGAAGTAAAATACCTGGGATAGACAATCGCCTGAAACTTCCATTTAGATGCTGCAATGAACAAGGCATGGAGAGCTTTCTTTCTTTGCTTGTACACGACTTTTTGGAAAAACTTGTGGACTCTCTCCCTACTATTTTCCATGCGGAGATCCATGCGATAGAAATTTTTTGGCAAATAATGTCTCAGAAGGAGAACAGCTTCTAAAAATATCTGCATTATGTGGGACAGTCAGGTTGCCTGGCTAACGCTGGCTGGTAGCATCAAAACTGGTAGGCAACTAATTCAGCAGCCTAAATACACTTGGAACCAAGAATACAACATTACTGGGCTTTATTCCGAAAGTATAATTTGAAGGAGGGTTACAAACTTATTTTGGATTTCAAAATCAATTTATTTAACATGTTAAATGAAATACTTTGATATGGGTAACGTTAGAGATTTAAGTAAGTTTTATTTTAAAAGTATTTGTCAAGAGGGTTCCCATCAGTTTAGTAAATCAAAATCCATTTAATTGATCTTGTTCTTTATACAAACTTGAAGATAATCATTTTTTAAGATAGACGTAACACCATTTTCGGCCAAAAACATGTGATTTTGTTAAGGCATATCACGAAAAAAAGTTTAACGTGTGTCAGTTTTATTTGAATACTTATGCCATGAAAAAATTTTGGGTGGTGTTTGTAAGTACCAAAATAAGAAGAGATAGACCCATCAAAATGCATACTTAAATGATCAGAACGGCGATCTGAGTCGATTTAGCCATGTCCGTCTGTCTGTCTGTCTGTCTGTCTGTCTGTCCGTCTGTTTGTATGCAATCTAGTCTCTCAGTTTTCGAGATATCCGGATCAAATTTGGTAGGTGGGTGTATTTTTATAATGTATTAATCATTTGTCGGAACCGGAAGAATCGGACCACTATAACATATAGCTCCCATACAACTGATTGTTCAGATATGAGATTTTTCGTTATAACTTCTCCATTTATGCAGCTGGGAACATGGCATTCCGCAATATTTCCATCCATTATCAAAAACATGCTTACAGTGAAAATGGCGAAGATCGGGTCGCTATAACCTATAGCCTCCATACAACCGATTGTTCAGATTCGAGATTCTTTGTTATAACTTCTCCATTTATGCAGCTAGGAACATGAAATTTTGTATTACTTCTACCCATTATCAACAGAAAACTTAGAGTAAAAATTACAAAGATCGGGTCACTATAACCTATAGCTCTCATACAACTGATTGTTCAGATATAAGATTTTTCGTTATAACTCCTCCATTTAAGTAGCTAGACACATGAAATTTTGCACTGTTGTCACTTATTATCAAAAGAATACTTTCAGTGAAAATGGCGAAGATCGGGAAGCTACAACCTATATCCACCATACAACTGATTGTTCAGATATGAGATTTTTTGCCATAACTTCTTCATTTATACAGCTAGAAACATCAAAATTCGCACCGTTTTCACTCATTACTAACAGAATACTTACAGTGAAAATAACAAAGATCGGGTCACTATAACATATATCTCCCATACAACTGATTGTTCAGTTATGAGAATTTTCGTTATAACTCCTCCATTTATGCACCTAGGAACATGAAATTTTGCAATACTTCCACCCATTAACACCAGAATATACAGTGAAAATAACAAAGATCGGGTCACTTTTACATATAGCTCCCATACAACTGATTGTTCAGATATGCGATTTTTTGTTATAACTACTCCATCTATGTAGCTCGAAACATGAAATTTCGCCCTATTTTCACTCATTATCAACAGAAAGTTTACAATAAAATTAACAAAGATCGGGTCACTATAACCTGTTTATTGCCCCCATACAACTGATTGTTCAGATATGGGGTTTTACTGTAAAACTCCTTTATTTGGACAGCTAAAACCGATAAATTTCGTAAGCTATTTTTTAAATAATAATACAAAGTCTACTGAGAAAATCGTCAAAATCTATGCTGTATAATCTTAATCTCTTATACCACTGATTATTCAGATACCAGTTTTTGCAATATACGTATCTCCTTTATGTAGGAAGCTAAACCCATTAAATTGTGTTACCGGTTTACGTACCGATCACACAGTAGTGAAAATCCCTTAGAGTGGTGCTATATAAGGTATATCTTCCATACCTCTGATTGTTTAGATATGATTTTTTATATATGTATCTCCTCTATCTATGCCTGCTGTGAATATATAAATTTATTCAAATGCAGTAATCTGTTAAAGTAAAATTTTCAGATGCTCATGAAACGTATGAAGTCTTCGGCATAGCCGAAGACAGCGCTGCTCTTACTTGTTATTTTTATACTATATTCTAAAGCCCCCAAAAGACGACAGCCACCTTGCTAACAAAGGGTTAACTTTATTCGAGAACAAAAAAGTTATAATGTTCTGTGAGAAATATGGGTTCGAGTTCTAGGGGAGCGGATTTTTTTTTTATTTTTTCTATTTAACTTTTTTAATTTTCTTTTAATTTTTAGATTTCATTGTCCTAAAAAAAATATATACTTAGTTTGATAGTTAGAAACACAATTTCTTCTTATTTAATTATTAATTTTTTTATTTCATTTAATTTTTAGGAAGGAAATTTTATTCTTTTCTTAATAAAATTAGCTTTTAATTTTTAGATTTTATTGTTTTAAAAAGTAAACTATTTTTTTGTTTATCTTCATTTAATTTTTAGAAGCGTATTCTATCTATTCTAATTGTCTTTTTTTCTTTCTTGGATTTTGTTGTTTTAAAAATAAATTTGTTTTAATTGGTTTTAATTTGCTTTTTTCTCTTCCTTTAATTATGTTTTTTTTTTAATTTTTCGTTTTTATTGCTTTAAATAGAAAATGTATACAATATATATATTTTTTTAATTTTATTTAATTTTTTAATAATTTATTGCTCAAAGAAAAACGGAATAACGCTAAGGCCTCCTAGATCTTTCAATTGGTCTTTCGAAAGACAGCAAACAGTTTCCAGAAGTTGCCTGTTAGTTAAAATTTGGCACAAACGTTGCTCTATTCAAATAACTATCTGAGTAAGAGTATAATTCTATAGCATTCAGTATAATTAATTGAGATGCAGCCAAAACGTTTGATGGTAAAACGTTAAACTGTATATCATACGGGCGGGACCCGAGACAAGAGACTAGCTCTTTTATACACACATAAGTGAAACTAGATAATTAGTCAATCGTCAATAGAACACGAATGTGCACCAACAAATGCATATCTATTTCGTAAGCAATGTTAGTGTATACGTATTCCTATGCACTTACATACATATGTATGTTTGATACTGGAGTCATTCATAAAATGCCAAACTATCGTAACACGTCTGGCTTGCCTACTATGCCGTGGGAATTCGCTGTAAATTCATATGCTTTTAGGAGCAAATCGCATATGAGTGAGTGGGTGTGAGTGGATTAGAGTGCCGAGATGTACATACATACATATGTACATATGTATGTATATGTGAAAGTGCTGCCAAAACAAGCCCACACACTACAAAACACGATTATGCACATACCTATGAATACTCATGAATAACCCGTTCATTGGAAAGCATGACGCGTATTTCTTTTCTTTTTTCTTTCTTCATCACTAAATATCAATGTATGTATGTAAGTGGCAGGACCGAGTTGGTGAGGGCAAGCAAATATGTGCTGAATCTGTTAGCTTCG
Source organism: Rhagoletis zephyria (assembly GCF_001687245.7). Taxonomy (NCBI): domain Eukaryota; kingdom Metazoa; phylum Arthropoda; class Insecta; order Diptera; family Tephritidae; genus Rhagoletis; species Rhagoletis zephyria. The sequence goes on along the minus strand of NW_016165382.1, from coordinate 18,896 downwards.
TTGGTTACTTATTTGATTGCCATAGCTGTGTTGACTGTTTCTGGGCGAAAGTGATGAAATTCAAATGAATTGCGACAAGCAAAGCTGTAAAAGCGACCACACTGGCAAACAACAGACGGCGAGGATGATGACGACGAGGAGCTGCTCCTTCACAGCTGTCCAGGCAAGTTGAGGCTGTTGCTGTTGCTGAGGCTGAGTTAGTGACGCTGAACGAACGAGCAAACGAGTGAATGAATGAATGAATGTCAAGTGTGGTGATATATGCAACATAACAACAGAACAATACAACAAGACGACAACAAGCAGCAACAACAAGAGATCAACATGGCGCAATAAAACTGACTATGGCAGTTTTGGTGTTTTGGCAGAATTGCGCCAAGCCAAACTGATGAAGTTGATGCTGTCACATATGACACAAATAAACACAGCCACTTTCATGATGGTAACACGCACATATACATATGTGCACATATGTATTTACCTAGGAATGTGTGTATGTATGTACGTTCAATGTTTAGTGTTTAGATGGATGGATGCGGGTAACAACATGTTGACAGTCGAAAGCGACAATGCGTTTAGAACGAGCAGATGTACAATTCGGAATTGTGGCACCAGCAACATTTCAACATAGTAGCAGCAGCATTTAGTGCTTCCTACAATGGGTTGGAAGTGGCAAAAAAACGAGTGAAAAATGTGTTATAAAATGTTGCTGCGAGCAAGGAATAAAGCATGAAAAAATTAGAAATTTTTTAGAAACTCTTTGCCCTTAACTATGTACATAGAGAGAAGTTACACAAAACATTTTGCGGTTTTATTTATTTTTCTACTTTTTTATTTGTTTTTTTTCGGCGTAATTTTGCAGAACTTTCTTTTTCCTTCTTGGGAACTCTAGAACTATCGAAAAGCTACTCAGAATAGTTTTAGCTTTTATTTTTTCAAAAATTTTGCTTTTTCGAGCACACACCACGCTCCCCTTTCAAATAGTCCCACTTTTCTCCATGAGTATGCGATTGCGTTCGTATAGCCCCATACTTTGTTCGTATACTCTACCATGAACATTTCCAGAGATATGCAGTATGACAATTTTGGTTTGTATGGAAGGTGCCACACCCCCTTCTCCAATAGCCCCCTTTTTCTTCCTAGGGTATTGAATTGACTTTATATTTACCCATACTAAGTTCCAGTACTTTACCATGCAAATATGCAGTATATAAGAGAATATTCACAGTTCAAAAATTTTGGCTTTATTGTGTGTATTCGTCAGAATATCTATATGGATTGAAAAAGTTGCGTAATAAAATCTGCGTTTTGCTAACTTTAGTCCTGCAATTGTCACGCCCATTTCTTGGGGGTTGCCGCCTTAAAGAAAACCTTATTACTAAATATATCTTAACATAAGTTCTCGAAAACAAGTTCCAAAAAATTGTTGACTCTCACCAAGTAAAGCATCTCCTCATAAAGAAAAATATTTTAAAAATAGCTCCTGAAAAACGCCAATTTTTTTCAACCACGATCTGTATAGAAAATTAAACAAGAATTACGATGGTGTAATTTTAAATCACTAATTTACAGGTCGTCAATATGCAAATCAACTTCAAAAAGTTCCACTGGTAATAGCTAAGTTAGCTTTAGGATGATCTTGACCATCTTATAAACGATGAAGTCTGGGCAGAACCCGAGATGCAACGTGTGATTAGTTAGAATCACGAAAAAATTCAAACTTTGACAGATCTTATCTCCGAAGAAAAAAAATATATAAAAAAATTTTTCGAACACTTATTAGCTCATTTCACGTATAGAATCCATAAAAAAATTTGAAGCTGGTCATTTAGATGGAGATTTAGGAAAATTCAACAAATTTTCATCAAAATTTCAGATTATTTAAAAATATTTTTAGGTACGCAGTTCAATAGCCCAAACAATTTTAGACTAATGAGTCCGCCATTTATAATTTTTCTAACCTGACCTCAGATTCGTATTAAGCGCCCCCAGGAATCCCAGAGGAAAACATTTCTAGCGGACCGAATCGATTTCAATTTTTTGGCCGCCATATTGGATTCGCCATTATGAATTTTTAAAATCATGATCGTAACAGTAAGAATCTGCTGTTACTTTTCCTTTCTCAGTGTTGGATACTACGATGTCAAAAAAGTTGTAAAGCAAAATCTAATTTACGGTTAGTTTAGACGCCATATTTTTGAAACGTTTTCAATGGGGGGCGCCTATGTGATCATTTTAAGAGCTTATTATTTTTAATCCGCCCTGTAGAATTTGGCCATCGTACTGTACCGGTTGACGTGATGTGGAAATGAATTTTACGCCCCTTCTCTTACATCGCTATTTTCGGCACATTCCCGGTCGTGATCTAAGCGTCATAGTAAACAAAAAAAAGTAATGTTCGTACAGAAGTTGTGGAGAATGAAATTCTCTATAACTTTGGCATTTGAATATGCTACGTCTTTTCAACAGAGATGGTTGAAAAATGGCAAAAACCGTGATAATGTAAAATTTTTTCCCAGTTTTTGCAATTAAAAAATGCGGGAAATTAAATTCTCTATAAATTTGTATTCAGCACTTTTTACGAATAATGCATAATAAGCTTTGCAAATTGCAAAAAACCCCAAAAAAACATAAAAGCCAAAATGGCGGAATGTTCCCATATTTATGAAATTTAGGCGCAAAGCTGTTGAGCCATGATCTTTGTGTCAAATAGAAGTAAATTGCATCAAAAGTTCGCTACTAGAATTTTTCTTTTTAGCAAAAGTCTAATTTTACTGGGCTACTAGCAACTAAACACTGTGCAGCAGCATGTTATGGCCAAGAATACCAGCAACAAATAAGCCTGATTGCGCAAGTGAAGTACTACACCAAAAACAAAACAAAACAAAACAAAACAACGAGAACTAAAATTCAATGGCAAAAACAATGCAATTAATTTCACTTACAACAGCTCACCGACAGGATGAGCAGCAGCAGTGCAGGTCGCAGTAGATGGCTCCTCAACAAGAGGAACAGTATGGCCCATAAAGACTGCAGCTGTAGGACTAGAATTTGTGATGCTGCTGGCCACCAAAGTGGTGGCGCTGAAGCTGCTAGTGTTGGTAGTAGTGGTGATGGTGTTGTTGGTACACATATCTGCGGCTATGACTGTTCATGCACAGCGCTTCGCTGCTGTAGGTGTTTGCTGGTGGAGTTGGAGTTGGAGTTGGAGTTGGAGTTAGAGCCGCCTCTTGATGGACTAGTTGCTCTTGCCCGCCACTAATGCTTGTGATGATGATGTTGACAAGAAGCGCAATGCGTTTGTTGCTATTGCTATTGCTGTTGGCGTTGTGCTGTTAGTGTTGTTGTTGTTGCAGCTTGATTTGTGCTTTCCCACACAAAACAGCCGAGGTGGCCAACTGTGGTACTGGCCGTGTACGGTTTCTGTCGCCGCTTCCTGACAGTTTGCTGCTGATGAATTTCATAGTTGTTGATTTTATGATTGCCATTTCCATTTGTTGAAGTCGCAGTTGATTTTGCTGTGCCGTTGACGTTTGTGCTTGTTGAACTGTATGTAGTTACCGTTGAAGTTATGACGATAGTTGACGTTGTCATTCGTTGTGTTACGGTTGTTGGCCGTGCGGTTGTTGTCGGTGGTGGCGTTGGCAGCGATGGTGGTAGTGTTGTTATTGTTTTTGCCATACTTATTGCTGTCGTCATACTCGTTTTCGTAATAGTCAACGCTTTAGACGTCGTTAAAGTTGCCTCCGTTGCTGTCCAACAACAAGCTGTTCTAAATATCAGGCATATCAAGGACTCTTGTTGATGGCAGCAGCGTTGTTGTTCCTGTTGTGCCAGCTACTGTCTCTAATGCTTGCGAACTGCTTGATGTATTGTGGATCTTTGGGGCTTTTATTAGTGTTGGTATTGCTGTTGCCAACATAGTTTTGCTGGCCTCTGCTTGATTGCCATTACTATTTACGTTTAACAACCTTTTACCATTGTCAACTACATACAAATTTATTGTTGTGCAGATTTTTTGTTGTCTCTGTTGCTATTGTATTGTATTTATTATTGCTGCTGACAGGTGAAACGACATCATTCTTCGCACATATTGTTACCGCAATGGCACTACAAGTCCCACCGACCGCCACAATGGCTCTCCTCGGCATAGCTGCGATTGTTATCAGTGTTGCTGTTGTTGTTGTTGTTGTTGTTGCCGCCACTGCTGTTGTTTTCCGCATCATCATCATCAGCAGCAGCACCATCATTGTACATGTCAACATCAACAATATAGGCGTCGTTGACATCTTGAGAATCCATCAACGAGGTCGCAACTCTACTGTAACGAATGTCAGCAACAGCAGCAATTGCGGTTGCTGCCACAATTCGTCTCGCTGTTGGTACTTTTGAGTGTTAAGTGTAATGTTGTTGCTGCTGTTGCTGAACATAGTCGCTGGTTGGCGTGGTTGAGCTGGCGTTTGGAAACTCCTTTTCAGTGGCTGATTCGCACTTGACATTGTTCATTGTGGAATGGTTTGAGGCGTTTGATTGTTCTGTTACTTATGGTGTTGTTGTTGTTGTTGTTGTTTATGTGGCTGATATATAGCTATTCTTTGCTCGAATGGTGGGTTATTTAAGTCAATACGACTTTTTAATGAAGTTTGCAAACTAGTACTCGAATAACTTTCATCCTTGCCATATTGATTTCTTCTGTCCTTTTTTGACTGCCGATAACTCTATGAAGCTTTAGATGGAGATTGCGGGCAGCCGGCGATATGTCCTATGGGAGCTTCAAATTTATTTAGGGCTTTTTCCTTACAATAAATTTCTCGTCGTCTTGGTATGGCGGGGAAGTTTAAATTGTGTCGTAATATACCTCATAGGTGGAGTGCATTGGTGAAGTAAGAGGGAAACCCAGCATTGCATCTTTATGCAGCACACTTCTTGACGCTTCAAGATGAAACGTTGCTGTCGCTGAGGGATGCAATGCCGGGACTACCGCACCAACACTGCCCAAGCCAAGGATGAATGGCCAGCGGATAGTAAAAAGTGGCTTGTCGCTAACGGTCCCCTCCGATGCCCGGGCAAGGCCGGTTGTAGAAGTGCCTTTCCAATACATACCTACTCTGCGGACGAGTTACGAACACCTTCCGGACTACTCGTGGGACCACAAATGGAAACAATCAACAACAACAGAAAGAAAACTAAAGCGACAACAGCAAGAACAAAAACGCAAACCAGCGGAAGATGTGACGTCGTCGGAGGAGGGGCAGCTCCTACTATGGCAGCGAACCAGACAGCGATTTCGTCTGTTGGTTCCCACCAATGCACCTCAGCAGAAAAAGCGGTAAGCCGCGTCAAAACGGAAGGTGCCAGCCATAGTACCGCCGTTTTGAAATTACACCATTATAGCGCCAGTAATGCTAGCCATAGTGCATCGGAAGAAAAGCTAACATGCATCAAGAACGCGGTCGGCACCAGCGGCATCCAGCCGCAAAAGCACAAGCACACTCAAACGCGTTCATGATGCTACAGTGCCAGGTGGCTCTGTACATGCTCGACAAAATCCAGAGAAATGCAGCAGCAGGACGTGTAGACAAGCGCGATGAGGAAGATAAACTCAGATATATGGGCAGAGTAGAAGAGTATGAGAAATTTCAAATGAAACGTACTGACACGATGGTAGCTAGCAAAGCTCTCCTGGCTAAATCATCTACGGTAACTCAGTCTAAGCTGATCAAAGAATGCAAGACGGCGCTACATTCGGCGTCTCAGTCAATGTCGAACTCTGATAACTGGGCTTCCGGCCATATTAACATAGAAAGAAACGAGAGAGCAGACAAACTGGCGAAGGTGGGAGCTTATTTGGATGAATCTGTAGCGGTGATACCACGTTATCCCCGCAGGCAAATACAAATAGAATTCCACTTGCACCTTTGGAAAAAAGCAAGGACGGCGGTTCGTCAAAGTTCTAGACTTGCAAGATAATACGAAAGCTTTGGCCTGGAAACGGAGAGACAAGTGTCAGGATTGAGTATAGTAGTGCAACTGTAACTGCATATGCAGAAATATGACTAGAAGGAAAGAAGGAAATGCTTTCTGAACTACCGAAAACCGGAAGTTTATTGAGAACAAATAAGTGACGAGTTTGCCGAAAATCCGAGGCGTTTTTTACCAGCACAAAAATGATTGATTAAAAAATGTGAGACAAATTTTTTATTATACATCCTGGCTACGCGCTTGAGAAGCGTTTCGAAATTTTAACAGCTTTTAAAAGCAATTATATGCGTTATGTCCGAGGCTAATCTTCGGTGATTCATACTTTAGTAGTATGCAGGCTTTTGGAACATAGAAAAACACCAGTTTGTTTGTTTTTCTTCTTTCTTACCTTTGATCCTAAGCGGGGCTTAGGGCATCTGATTATGTTTCTGGTAATCGCTTGGCGCCCCTTCCAGCTAAATCCGACCTGCTTCTCCTCTCTCTCGACCGACTGTTCTCCTCCACATTTCACGGGGTCTGCCGGAAGGACTGCCTCTACCGATTAGAGGACCGCATTCTTAGACCTTATTGCCAATACTATCGTCTTATTTGCGGTTCCACTCAAGTCAAGATGCTCCATGTTAGCTTTCCTGAGCAACTCCTAATTTGAAATTTATTTTAAGTCAAAAAATTCGGAGTAAATATTGCAGTTTTTTCAAGCAAGTTTTAAAATGTATCTGTCCTTTGAATACCAGTTTTGTTCAAAAGGGAAATACATTTGAGAAAACGACACTAAGACATTTGTTTACGAGAAATTCCGGGCATCTGCTTATGGAAGTAGTGACTTTCCAGGTGAAACTGTCATAGAGCGGTTTCGAGAATACATTTGATTTGAAAAGACTTGGGGTCTGGCTTTTACTTACTCAGTGGCCAATGTCAGTGCCGCCAGCGTGCGAAACTTCGTTGCCAAGTTAAGTCAAATTCCCCATTGTCTCAATAGTTTGGTCGGGTACTAACATGTGACAACCAGACTTCACTGGCATACATAAGACCCTGGTCTTATTAAAATTGATTCTCAAGCCTGCCGCCTTAGCTATTCTGTTTGCTGCAGGGAATTGAACATGGACCACCGAAATCCGTAATCGAGGAGTAGCATCATTGCAGCATCCAACACCTCCTTCTCCTCAATCACCAAAAGGAATAGAGCTTCGCTGTGAACTTCGAAGCTCTCGGACAGTTGTAAAAACGGCAAACTTCTAATGAGCCTTTGTTAATGTCCACCACAAGAAGAGAGCCTTCATCATCGCCTTCTCCTCTGGTATATGAATATGTACACATTTGGCTTGTTTCAACGAATTTATTATTTGTGAAGAACTTACTAGAGCATCCTCCACGTGCATCCACTCGAACTTTAAATTGACCTTCGATTCACCTATGGCTTTTCATAGATACTTATAGATACTTGTCGCGTAAGTATATCTGCCCTCACACATCTATGTAATTCCGATACAGAGACCTACATATATTTTCTTTGCCATGTGACTCTTTGCTTCAAAAGATCCCTCATTGACATGGGGAAGAGGTTCGAGAGCAGATAAGTCATCATCAGTCCGGTAAATCTTCATCGTTCTCATCTCGGCTGCAGTGTCAGAGGAAGAAGGATATTGAAAGTTCACCGCAGCTTTTTTCCCCCTCATATTTGCATCTCTGCAGCAGCCTCGTGACCAGCTTTACAAATAAAGGACTTAAGTATTCTAGCCAGTACTCTCCAGATTCCCTCTAAGGTCAACAGTTTTTACTTTCGCCAGTGAAGAAGTAGAAGCAACATCTTGCCAGCAGCTTGCTTTCACCTAAACCCTGTATGCCAGTGATAGTTATAGAGAACTTTGGGCTTGCACAGGCTAACATTTCTGACGAGATTCTTTAACTCATTCTACCTGAGATGCATAAATGCCTTTCGGGGGTGCTTCAACCTAGCCAAACTTGGTCATTAGTCAAAGAACAACCCAAACCGATGGATGCATGAAACCTACTCTAACATTTTTTGAATCCATCTGATGGAAGAAAACGAAGAGGAAATCCACACAGTCAGAGCTTAACAAACTCCAAAGGTTGGACTACCGTCGGTATTATTGTTGCGATGAAAACTAATCCCACAGAGGCCCTTGAGGCATTTGAAGGGACAAGATATGTAACCAAGAAGCTCTTTTTTTAAACATAAAAAAGAAAGATAAACCTGCTTTCTAGGCTGAGCTCTGCGCCATAGAATTAAATATGTCTAAACGAGTACGCAGATAGAGGTGCCTTCCTATAATTTGTGAACTCACTTTGACTTGTAGAGCGGCATAATAGACGATTATAGGCGGTTTTTTTTCAACAAAATTACAAAAGTATCTTCGTGAACATAAATCCTTAAAAATAACTATACATTTTTTCGACGAGAACAGCCTGAGTTCAGAAAGGGTTTAGCAACAGTCAAAGGAGTTGTTGGGAAGATGTAAATTAATTACAATGATATTTGACTATCAACTGAAAAAAAAAATGATGTGCAACAGGGATATCTGTATCGGTGTACAAAAAAGTGTAGAAAAAAAAAATAAATTATAAAAATAAAAAAAAAACACGCCGTCATGGCGTTGCCAACAAAAATATGACAAATGACATGCCCACTTCAAAGTAATTACTTTCAATTAGGCTTTTCCGCAAGTGATCCTTTCAAATTGCACACAAGCATTCTCATTTCTTTTCGGCCAATGCGCAGGCGTACAATTCACAGCCAGTCATAATCGCCAGAGTTACCTACATACTGTACATATGTACATAGGAGAACACCGTTGCAACAGCAGCAGCAGCGGCAGCTGTCGCCTTCGAGGCGCTTTGGTTGGCGTTGACATTGACATAGCACATTCGCACCAACACCAGCACCACCGCCAGTAATAATAATTGTTGCAGCAACAGCAACAGAAACAGCAGTTGCATCCACCATAACATCGAGCAGGAGCAACAGCGGCCATCATCAGCGGATAGCGGACATGATCGCATGCGCAACGACTTAACTACTTCTTCTTGCATTGATGCAAATCCATGTGAAAGCGCTGGTGTGTGTGTGTGTGTGTGTGTGTGTGTGTGTGTTGAAGGCACGAATCAAACCGCATCGTGTCAGTTATTAATGTTGCACATTTCTTGGCTTAATGGCCAACTCAAAGGTTGACAGATGTGCGTAATTTATTCCAACGAAAAAGCGAAAAAGCGAAAAACTCTATCCTGTCCATCGTTTGCTCTTTAGCATTTGGCCAAGCTGCAAAAGCCTGCCTGCCTGCCAGCCAACTACATATTTCGTATTGGTTGATAAATAGTGGCTTGTGAGTACATACATACATACACACACACACATATGTATGTAAACAGTATATTGCAAATAAAAATGATTATGAGCCTAAAAGCTGATGTATGCATTTCTTCTATACAAATGTATTTATTTGCAACAGAATACGCCATAAATAATATGAAGTATGAAGAAAACAACGTCAAGTTTTAAATTGAGGAAAGCAAATAAAAGCCATTCAGAATTTATGGCCTAGAAGAGGCTTTCGAATTGCTTGACCTCGTACAATTTCCAAACGGTTCGTTGATTAAAAGGGTAAATGAAGAAAGATGAGCCAAAAGAATTTTAAAAGTTGATATGGCTTAAATTGGGTTGGGTAAGTAGGCAAACAAGCAGCTGCACACTATACTACACTGAAAGGCCCGACCACGCCTAGAAATTTCAATTAGCTTAGGTTAGCGTAGATAAACGCGGCGCCCGAAGCGCTACTAAGCAGATCTCCACTGCATATCCACCATCATTACTCCCTTTCTTACATAAAAGCTGGTTTTAGGAGGAAATGTGGAGCATACGAATTTTCCAGGTTAAAGGCTACAAGGCTGGATTAAAGTTGGCTTCGTTGTTAGACGGCTTTCGAAGAAGAAATTGTTTTCTCAAGTGGGAAGAGCAACAAGCTAAAACTCGGAACATTTGATAATCAAGCGGCGCTAAGCGGCTTTTGCCGGAGTCTTACGAACAAAGCTAAATTCTGCGGAGTTACTCTGGAGTAGCTGAGAGGGAAGGACCAGCTATCGCAGAGATTTGAAAAGGCTTCCGTAGCTTTGTGCTCAGACAAAAGAGACATGGGTAAAAATGGGGTTTGGAGTCAAGCACTTAGGTCTATACAGCAATTGGAAATGTTGGTTCTCCTATTTTGAATTATTTTATGTGATGCGCTCGAAATAAGGTAACCAGTCATAAGCCGCTTAGAAAAGTGGAACGGAGTCGTATGATGTGCATCAGCGGAGTGATCCAAAATATATCAAATTATGCTTTTAATAATGTGCCGACTGCATTCTTTTGGTCTGTGGCACGACGACCACATTTCTGGGCATAAAGAGTTGTTCAGAAGGTGGTTTTTGGCACCTTATGACAAACTGATACCCTGGAGTCTCCTTTAGAAGAATGTAAGTCGTTAGATTTCCTAAAAGGGAACAATGGTGAGAACCAGACACTCTCGTGGGAAGCTCGGTGAAATCTATCCGTGGCGTCGGCCCAAAGACTGAAAATTGCGCTGGAGCTGGTTGGCATTTGGACGGTTAATTCAGATGCTTTATTGATTTGAATGCAATGGCAACGGTCTTTCAATCGGAAGTCTTTCCTTTACTCAAAGTCGCAGACTAGATAATTGCCGTGACAGGCAAACCTTGATAACCGCTCGAATTTCTTCAAAGATAGTCCAAGAGTATAAGTTGGAACTGAACTCCTTTACAAGGTGGAATGAGCTTGAACTTGTGTGGGGGGTCCCAGGACACTACGGTAATCAAGGCAATGAATTGGCTGGTGAATTGGCGAATAGCGGTTCTCTGAAGCGTCCAATTGGACAATAACCAATTTTTGGGGCCAAGCATAGCGGCAAAGATAGGGTACATCAATGATCTTATAAACAAAACTCATGAGAGCCATTGGTGGTGCGGTATTGACACCCGAAAAATAACCATGAGTTTCCTGAAAAGGCCTGACAGGGTGTTAGCAAAATTTCAAAAAGAACGATCTGCGATACAGTTTGCAGAGGAGAAATGAATTTCCACTTCGGCCACTTAATCCTGTCACTAGGCCTTAAGTAGAATAGGCAATACAGCCTGAATGCTTGTAAAGATTTGTTTTTGGTTTTTCCGGCCACCCACAGGTAGATTTGAAAATTTTCAGTGAGGTTTCAAAGCTCAATTGTAATGTTGAGCAATACCATTGGGTTTGCCCGAATTGCGATGGAGCTCAACACTATGTCCGATATCCAAATAGGCTTAAAACAGGGTGATTATCTATATTTCGGCTTCCCTAATCTGGCAATGGAGATGAAAATAAGAGCAGCAGGATCGAATAACCTTGGATCGCCATTTTTTGTGCGGACTAAAATTTACGATGCCTAATGAGATTCATCATGAACTCTAAGTTGTTCAGCAATAGGCAGTGACATATCCAATCGTAGTCTTCCACTTTAGGCCTAAGTTTGAAGCTGCTTGTCACTCACTACTCACTTATCATTAGAATCCATACGATCAACACGTGCATTGGCAACGGGGACGTGTTTGCGATATGAACTACATATATGTATGTAGATAATATAAATTTCGACAATTGAAGCACCGAACAATTCGCTGTGAAAATGAATACACAAATGCTTTTCATCATGGAAGCGTTAGTGGACATTAATCTTCATTTCCAGTTTGAGACCCAAAGGATTTGTGCGAAACATAGCAGAAAGGATTCCCATACTATTCAATGCAGATGGGTTAAATATACATATTTATGCACATATATACATATGTATTTCTAGCTTTCCTGGACAAGCGTAAGTGAGCGTGTCCTGAAGCATTCAATGCACGACTACATACATATGCATAAACGCTTGTGGACAGACGCATGCACATCAGGATTTTGTGCACAAAACTCCTGCGAAAGCTCAGTTCGTTATAGAAATGTCTGATTCTTTTTTTAATTTAATTCGAAAGTCTTCTAGAACAGGTGAGTTGCCACCTGTTTAAAAAATCAATATCAATTTGAGATATAAGATAATGAAATATTTATTATGTACATAAGAAGAAAGCGGTTTAAGACATTTTTTTAGGAGGGTTGCCACCTACTTAAATAGCTAAATTCAAATTATTCAATAAGTTAAGTCAATTGTTACAATATGGATATCCATTGAAGTGGGTTTGAAAAGGCTGCATTTCTTAACTACATGTTGGAGGGTTGCCACATGTTTAAAAATCAAATTCAATTTGAATTAAGGGAATTTGGTTATTGAAATATACATAGGTATATCACAATATGGGTGTCAGACTAAAGAGGTTTAAGAAGATTTTATTTTGAAAATATTTTGAATAGTGTTGCCACCAGCTTGTATAGTTAAATTCAGATTTTTAAATAAGGTAAATGAGCAATTAAAATATGGGTATCGATCAAAATAATTTAAAAAGAATTAATTACTGAACTACATGTAGAAGGGTTGCCACCCGTTTAAAAATCAAATTCAGCTTGAACTAGGCGAATGATATAAATGAAATATGTATCACATTATGGGCACCAGACGCAAGCGGTTTAAGTTAGTTCTAGGTTGGAATGATTTTGAAGAGGGTTGCCAGCAGTTTTGAAAGTAGAATTTTATTAGATTTTACACAATTTATATAAAATATTAACGAAAGAGGGTTGCTTCAATTACCTATTGCCCTTAATTCATCCGGCCACTCAAAAATCCTAAAAACAAGGGCGCCCATACCCATACCCTCGAAGGAAAGGTCGGTGGAGGAGTTTGTTTCGCGGAGCGGGAAGTATTTTTGGCTTCCCTACCACTGCAGTGTATACCAGCCGGAGATTCTGGCTATCCAGGAGGCCACTTTATCTTCTCTGTCAGTCAGACAGCTATGAAAGCTCTGGAAAGGTGGTGGTGGGCACCCGCGTGCCCGCGAGCAAAGCTCTTTCAAGCTTTGTATACGTTTAGTATAGCAAGCCTGAAAGAGCTTTTCCCGTGAGCAAGCTGATGCACGCCACCGCTTTAGAATCATATGTAGACACAACACAAAGTCTCTCACTGAATGCCGCTTATCTCTAAACGAGAGCATAATAAAATAAAACTGATATGCGTGCCTGGACACCGAGATATTGAGGGAAATTGCAAAGCTGAGGAACTGGCGAGGAATGTTACGACCGGCCTCATCCTTTCGGAAAAGGACAATTTCAATCCACATGTCAGGAACATCGCCATACAACGCTGGAGAAACCTCTCCTTCTGTGAAACTGGTATCGAGGTGGGACCGATTTATCCTTTCTCACAAGAATGCTTACAGGTCATTGTGTAATTGGCACACATGCCTCGAGATTGTGAATGAATGGGCCATTAGTCTGCTTAGCCGCAGCTGCAAATACATACGTAGGAGAAGACTACGCGACTGCCCAGCACTCAGCAGAAGACGACTGCAGACGTTCGGAAAGCCATCTCTACAAGACCTTGCGTAATTGACGGAAATCAATCTTAGAGCATTATCACGTTAACGGATTGGTTTGATCCCGAGTAAACGTGGCAACATTGAAGAGAAACGAAGATTGCATATGGGCCTGTCCTTGACCTGAGTATACGGGTGAGTCCCTCTTTCTAGCCATTGCAACCTAATCGAACTTAAGTAGAGTTGAATTTGATTTTTTAAGCACTTG
>NW_016165382.1:0-3495 GCF_001687245.7 Rhagoletis zephyria | reverse complement strand
TGAAACACATTGGAAACGACGGGCTACGGACCACAGCTGTCAAATTATTTTAACATGTTTTCTTACATAGATAATTGTTTTGGCGACGACACGGCAACACCGCGGCTAGCCAAAAATGTACAATGGCGAAACCGTACTTTTGCAACTTTACACGGCTGAAAAGATAGAAATAAATCCTAATTGTGCTGATACTTCCTAAATTCGCAATCTTTTTCCTAACCGACTAGATTTCCAGTGCATTGAATGATTACTATTTTTTCTTCTAATCGTAGAGACGCCTTCTTCTGAAGAAATAAGCGCCATTAGCAGACGCAAACAGTAAACGACATCCTTTGAAGTGTAAAACAATCTCGCTAATGAAATTCTTGTAAAGTTGCTAAATTAATTGCAACAATGGCCGCTCAAAATGCAATGCAACAATCAGCAAGATTCAACAAGAATCTTGCTAGTTATTGTCGACCAAATCCAAGGCGAGAGTGCTGCAGACATGTCACAAACGAAACACTTGAGCAAATATGTCACATGCAACAGAATCAATTTCGCATCAATTGGCCAGCAACATGTGATCAGACGTAAATACAAGTGACCGACCGAGCGAGCGTATGTGTGCTTGCATGAGTGTAGCTGCCGCAAGGAAAAATCTTAAGACAATCAAAGTAAAGTGAAGTAAAATGGCAAATGAAGGTGGTATTTGGTGGATGGTATGAACTGTGTGTGGCTCCAAGGAATGACTTAAAAAGCAAAGAGTTGAAAATTGAAAATTACTGTGTAGCGTTTTTGCTGATGTAGAGCACGAGAATAATTTCAAGTTGCTGCTTGTATGTGCTTGTATCATAATTAAAAGTAATGACAAATAAAGCCCATGCCATTAGATGAAAGATACCTATGTACATATGTATATACTAGATACGATTATTTATATATGTGGCTCAGGAATATTAAGAGTTAAGATAAAGCTAGTTANTAAGTTGCTGCTTGTATGTGCTTGTATCATAATTAAAAGTAATGACAAATAAAGCCCATGCCATTAGATGAAAGATACCTACATACATATGTATATACTAGATACGATTATTTATATATGTGGCTCAGGAATATTAAGAGTTAAGATAAAGCTAGTTATGCAACAACTTTTACCGCCTATGGTTTCGTAAACTAGTTTTAAAAGCGGTTGAATCATTCTTATTTACATTTTGAGAACCTATGGTCTAAACTCCTCTATCAAAACTTCCTTATCCGAGAGTCATTTCAATTAAAATATTGGCTTTGTTGGGTTAACTACCATCTATCTGTTCGAGTCATTGTCACAGCTGCTTATCGTTGTAGCCCGCCTTGTGCCCCATAGCCAATAACTGTGTTTAAGTAAACGTTCCATTTGCTGATACTTACAAAATTACAACGCATTGAATTGTAAGCAATCCAGCCTTAGCGTATGCATGTATGTATGTATATGAACATTATACATATAAATGGGGAGAAATTTTCGAGTGTTTACAAGTAACAAAGGCGTAGATAAGGATTTATATAGAAGGTTGGAAGGGGAAGACAGACTTAGGTGGTTAGGAATTTTGTAATATTGTAGACTTTAGCCTGGAGTGCGTGGCTGGGAGCTCTGGGTGACATCTGTTTACATGGCTCATGATGACGAATGGGTATTCGCTATAGGAGATGCTCATCGGGGCGAGACGTAGTAAANTTAACTACCATCTATCTGTTCGAGTCATTGTCACAGCTGCTTATCGTTGTAGGCCGCCTTGTGCCTCATAGCCAATAACTGTGTTTAAGTAAATGTTCCATTTGCTGATACTTACAAAATTACAACGCATTGAATTGTAAGCAATCCAGCCTTAGCGTAAGTATGTATGTATGTATATGAACATTATACATATAAATTAGCTGGCTTTTAGCGCAATGGGGAGAAATTTTCGAGTGTTTACAAGTAACAAAGGCGTAGATAAGGATTTATATAGGAGGTTGGAAGGGGAAGACAGACTTAATTGAGACGAAAGGTGGTTAGGAATTTTGTAATATTGTAGACTTTAGCCTGGAGTGCGTGGCTGGGAGCTCTGGGTGACATCTGTTTACATGGCTCATGATGACGAATGGGTATTCGCTATAGGAGATGCTCATCGGGGCGAGACGTAGTAAATCCGACGTTAACGCTCTCCGATGGAGGGGGTTAGATCTCTGATAAGAACGCGAGAATTAAACGGGTTTTAAACTTTATTCTAAGCAAGGAAGTCCTCATCATACGAAAGAGAGGTAAAGAGCTTACGTTGCCAACTGTGGCCAGACATGAAATCCTTGCCNTCCGACGTTAACGCTCTCCGATGGAGGGGGTTAGATCTCTGATAAGAACGCGAGAATTAAACGGGTTTTAAACTTTATTCTAAGCAAGGAAGTCCTCATCATACGAAAGAGAGGTAAAGAGCTTACGTTGCCAACTGTGGCCAGACATGAAATCCTTGCCCTCACCTCTACTGTAGGAAATCGTTGAATTGCTCCCAAAAGTTCCCATGAAAACTTTAGTCCAACCGAGAGCTCGATTGATAACACGTTGGAGAACTTCCAGTCGGCATGCAACAACGGTTTTGTAAGTTTTAACGCGCTGAGTTAACCAAAACCGAACTGGTGAACGACAGAGCGCTCAGAATTCAGACCAACAAGTAGACGCACTTTTTATAAAGCAAACAAGAATGGTCTACGCTACGATGGGAGACTTTATAAAATCGGGTTGATTATCTATAAATACGTGATAGGAAAGGTTGAGGTGTAACCCCATGCAGAAATATATGCGAGATCGTGAAAGGCTGCTTTGCGTGATTTAGGCACAATCTCATGAGATATATTGTTCCGTTGTGATACAATGCCGATGACCTATACGCTAACTAAAGCTGTGAAAGTTGCGAAAAATCATTGCCCTATGAACCTTTGTGGTAAATGATGAAGTAAAGCCGGAATGCAGTCCGACTAAATGGAAGGACACGAGAGTTGGCCTGAACAATTTTAAGCAACCGGATTTTAAGTTGCAACTTTAGTCTCTGAAAGCAGTTTCGCTACAAAAACTGCCTGGAGGAGCGAATGGAAAGAACATTCTGTTCTGGAAACTCGCACTACACCAAAATATATAGCAAGGGTTTAAAATTAAACCCACAAGTGGGTAGTAGTGTATACCCGAAAAAGTTATACCAGTGGGGAGATCCCCGAGGCTAGGTAGCATCGAGCTGTGAACTAAAGACCACGAAAATTACTTGGAAGTAGTCTTGGATTGTAAGCTGCTGTTGAAGCGCAATAATGAGGAAATAGTGAAGAAGGCCAGTAAGCCGTTATATGCATTCAAAATAATGGGGTTCACTTTGGATCTATAAAATGCCCCGATGCATTGACGGTACACAGTAATAATCAGACCAATACGCTTCATGGCGTTTTGGTCTCACGGAATGCCGAAAAAAGTCCTCATACCAAAAGTCCATTCCAACGGATGCTCAGTTTACC
>NW_016165381.1:0-27792 GCF_001687245.7 Rhagoletis zephyria | reverse complement strand
CCGCGCCGCTCGACTGCATGCATACATACATATAAACATATGCACCTATGCACACATGTACACATGTAAATACCTATGTGGAGGAACGAAATCCTCATACCTACCAGGAGTGCAAAACCACATTCGCATCTATTTGGTAGAACGGTAAAGACACACGACACAGCAAACTCTACATTCACCAGGCGTCGTTGTGCGCGCGCGCGGCAACGAATGATGAACGACAAGTGGCGTTGAAGATGATGGTGGTGGTGGCAGTGCTGGTGGTGGCAGTCGCTTTGATTGTGGAGCAGTTGAAGTGAATGGTGAGTGAGCAGCTATCCTGCGTAAGCTAACTTTGGCCAAAGAGGATCAGTTGGCTGTTGGATGGTTTGCGCGCCAGCTCATTCGTTTCTACCGGTCAGCGGCGGTTAAGGGACGACCAATTTGTCCGCGCCACTGCTATCGCAAATTTCTACATGCTCGCTGCTCTCGGCTGCGCGACTGGAATGCTGATAAAGATGAGATATCTGCGTTCGAAGGTATGTAAATGCCATTTTATTCAGGGCAATGCAACAGCTATAGCCACAGAGATACATACATATGTAGCAGGAGACATAGAGGCGCACCAGACGCGATTGATACCGCGTCGCTACAGCCGNAACTTTTCACCACAACTTATATCAATTGCCCAATGTCGGCCGTCAACGGAGCGCTGATATATTGGATCTAAACGCGATCGTAATCGCGAGAAGGAGCGCGCCGCGCCGCTCGACTGCATGCATACATACATATAAACATATGCACCTATGCACACATGTACACATGTAAATACCTATGTGGAGGAACGAAATCCTCATACCTACCAGGAGTGCAAAACCACATTCGCATCTATTTGGTAGAACGGTAAAGACACACGACACAGCAAACTCTACATTCACCAGGCGTCGTTGTGCGCGCGCGCGGCAACGAATGATGAACGACAAGTGGCGTTGAAGATGATGGTGGTGGTGGCAGTGCTGGTGGTGGCAGTCGCTTTGATTGTGGAGCAGTTGAAGTGAATGGTGAGTGAGCAGCTATCCTGCGTAAGCTAACTTTGGCCAAAGAGGATCAGTTGGCTGTTGGATGGTTTGCGCGCCAGCTCATTCGTTTCTACCGGTCAGCGGCGGTTAAGGGACGACCAATTTGTCCGCGCCACTGCTATCGCAAATTTCTACATGCTCGCTGCTCTCGGCTGCGCGACTGGAATGCTGATAAAGATGAGATATCTGCGTTCGAAGGTATGTAAATGCCATTTTATTCAGGGCAATGCAACAGCTATAGCCACAGAGATACATACATATGTAGCAGGAGACATAGAGGCGCACCAGACGCGATTGATACCGCGTCGCTACAGCCGGTGACTGTCGAGGAGGCAAAAATGAATAGTGCAGAAAGCAAAAAAAAAAAAGAAAAAAAAACGACGTATGGCAACAACAATCGAAATCAACATCTACGACAACTTATGTGTGCACAAATATATGTACGTGCATATGTATGCACATTGGGGTGGTCCAAAAATACATGGGAAAAATTTAAAGTTCGAATTTTAATGCTCTCAAAAAATATTTAGAGGTCGCTCAAAGCGCTCAAAGTTCTCCATGTATTTTATATGGGGAAAAAACAATGCATGTATTATTAATGGAAGCCTTCTGAAGAGAAACTGATAGAAAAATATTTTGGGGCGTATTCTTGTTTTCGAACGAATCGAAAATCATGAAATTTTCCTAACATTTCCTATAGAAAAATTTCCAATATTCGATTCGTACGAAAACTTGAATACGCCTCATTGATTTTCAACAATTCTGTACCACTTCTATGAAAAATAGTTTTTTCCCCATATAAAATACATGGAAAACTTTGAGGTTTTCGAGCGGCCGCTAAATACTTTTTGATTTCAGGGTTATATTTCTTTCGGTATAGAACAGTCCTATTTTATCCATATTTTTCACCACCCTAATGCACATACTTACATACATACGTACGTCAAGGCGTTGTTGCAACGTATCTACAATTCATACATATTTATGTACATATGTTGCAAGTATGTCTGTGGAAATTGCAAACTTCGCTAACATTTGCAACCAATTCAATTGCGGCGACTACAACCTCAATTTCAATGGACTGCTCGTTTTGTTGTGGCTTATTTATTGTTTGTTTTCATAGTAGTTGTATTGTTTTATTATGCGATTTTTTTTGTTTTGTTGTTGCTGTTGCTGTTGCTGCATGAATGATTTGAAAGCGATCTGTGTTGGTGATAACGTCTGCCATTGATTCCATTCATCTTCGGTGGATCTAGATGAAGCCGTAAGGAATTTCATCGCCTACTTTGTTTGACAAAAAAGCGGTGAAGCTATGTACTACTGCACTGGTGGTGGAATGATAAATTGAAGGAAGTTGAAAAATTGTTTAGTGGAATTTTTCAATGTTCTTTTTTTTATTTGGTAACACGACCGTTTGGCCGAGATGAGAAAAAAAATTCGATAGTTGTCTCTCTCTTTTGAAAAGTTTCGACAGTTTTTCAAGCGAAGTGCTGGCAGTTCCATCTCAATTAGGTCCTCTCATTGTATAAATTTGGACAAGAGAAATGACAATGACAAACAACAGGTAACGACTTATCTTGTGAAGTCGAGGCCCGATTTGCTTAAGATGTTAAAAGTTGGGTTGTAATTTGTTTACTACTTAGATGGGCGATCCCACCCACCAAACGTTGAGGCCAGCAGCAATCTGTCATCGGAGGTAACTATAACAGTTTTCGGGAAGTCTTATATCGTTGCCATATGTTGAGCCCACTACTTCATTGAAGATCCACTCTCTTTCTTTGGTATAGCACTATCAAGCGGGAGCTAACAATTAGGGATGCCGTCCGGTGGCTTCCGCTATTGGTAACGGTGAACGGATACTTCTATTTTAAGTTGGAATGAAAGACAATGCTGCGAAAGTCAATGGAATCAGATCTGTCGGATGATTTCCTCATCGGCACTGACAGTCTCTTTGACTGCAGAAGTATTCAATCAGGAGCGGATCTACGGGAATGGGGGGGAGGAGAAATAGGAACGCCCTATCTCAGAATTCGGTTCAAAAACGCCCTATCTCACTTCAAAATGTATTGAAAATGTGATGAGATAGGGCGTTTTCGAATCGGCAGATGAGATAGGACGTTTTTGAAATGAACTCTGAAATAGGGCGTTCTTCGGCCAAATTCTGAAGTAGGGCGTTCTTGAAAAGTTTTTTGAGATAGGGCGTTTTCGAACTGGCTGCCGAAATAAGTCGATCTTCCGCTCAGCAGTCGAAATGGTCTCTAATTTCTCAACTTGGTGACAAAATATGTAGCACTTTTGAAAAATGTAATATTTGAATACATTTTTGGGAAATCCTTTGCTTGCCTGATTTTTTCACAACTTCAAAGTTTTTGGTTTATAAAGTTTACACATTTGGAGGGAAATAAATGAACTTCTTTCGATTAAAAGGAATGTCACCTTATTTGCAACCTTTATTTTTCTTGTTGACACTCTACTACCAAAAGGGGACAACACCCCCGTTTAAGTCTCCGGGATCAGACGGAATTATTTCCGCTAACCTACAGCGTACAGCACAAACGATTGCACCCATACTCGTCGCCGTCATTGAGGCAGCGTTACGACTAAATTATGTACCCCACAAATGGGAGAAAGTAAGAGTAGTTCTCATTTCCAAGGCAGGAGCAACTAGACACACGAGAACCAAAGACTTCAGACCGATTAGTCTGTCAACTTTCCTGTTAAAACCTCTAGAGCGACTAATAGACTAGCATATTAGACACAAGGTGGGCAGCAAACTTTCGGCAGCCCAGCATGCTTACAATAAAGGGAGATCAGTTGAAACATCAGTCCATTCTTTAGTGCACACTCGAAAGAATACACGCTCGCTGTCTTCCTGGACATCGAGGGTGCTTTGAAAAATGTGTCCGCTGCAGTGATTATCTCATCTCTCCTAATTCTGGGAGTAACCAATTCAATTTGGGTATGGAACCCAAAATAATACAATGACTATAAACAGCGGTAGTTAGGTCAACTCTTTTTTACAGTATAGTGGTGTAGTGGGACACCCTTGGGAAAGGGGTAAACTTAAAAAAATAGATAAAGTTCAAAGGCTTGCATCCACACTCATGACTGGAGCGATGGGAACAGTACCATCCAAGGCATTGTATGCCCTACTGAATTTTTTCCGTAGACATGCTTGCAAAACAGGTCGCAGGTGGTGCGGCAATTCGAATGAACATTAGAAATAAGTGGTCAAATACCAGTTATGGTCACGGTAGAATACTAACGGAGTTTCCATAGCTTCCCGGATTGGTGGATTATGCACTTCCGAAACCTGCTTCCGCTATAGCGTTTAGACCCTCCTACCGTCAGGGGAAGAAGGGAAGCATGACATTGTAAGTAGTGGAGAGTCCATCCATATATACGAGGTGCGGGTTGGAGGAGGTGTATACTCCCATAACCTGGGAATCTGCCTTAGCTTTCGTCTGCCGGACCACTGTAGCATTTTTCAGGTCGAACTGATGACAATCGACAGGGCCATGAAACTGGCAATTCATATAGGTCCTTTAGGCCACTGCGGTATCTATCAAGCTGAGGTATTTGCAAATAAACGAAATTAACCCGGCAAGCGAGCAAATAAACATTTACATAGATAAAAGAAGGCAAGCTGTGGCTAAAATCGTCCACCTACACGAACATAGTTTTTGGTGCAATGCGTGCAATTCTTCTTTTTTAGGCGGGGTTATTTAACGGCATACTTTCGATTTGTGGCTTTCTATTTTTAGATTTTCATATAAAGAGACTGCATGTTCTGGATTTATACACCTGTGTGAACCACATTTGTTATGAAATGAATACCACCGAATTTTCTGATTCATTGGCGAAAACCCGCCAAACTCACAGAAGCACCACTGCAATCCGCTTAAAAACGATCCTTGTCCATTATCTAAGGATTATAAAGAATACAGCTTTAAAAATAAATAAAAATTAAAAAGTCATATAAAGGAAAGCAAAAAAAAAAAAACTTACAGATTTGCATTTGATTCTCATTCGTACAGTGCCAAAGAAGCTCAGGCGGCAGCAGTTGCCTCTCGGCACTACAGACATTGCTGCATTAGGTAAAGCACTTGGAGGATTTGTCGTCTCTTCTTCTGAACACAAAGCGAACACTTTTGCCAGTTCAGCAAGACGACGACGATTGCGGCGTGAGCCGCATTAATTTATGAAGTGATGATGACAAGTGGGATAAAGAGGTCATTTCGCACTTAATGTCGCCAACGAGTGTAAAACGATTGCATCGGCGAATGGTCAGCACGTTTTGACGCTCTATGGTCGAGAGGCCGTAACAAACGACAGAAATGACTACAAACCACATCGCGACACTGGCATCAGTGCTGAACCATTGCTGAGCGCAAGGCGCACACGCCGCCGCTGTCTACTGGCTGGTCATCTGTGTTGACCGACTTATCGGACACCGAAGATCAAAGCAAGACATTTTTTAAAGGATTATAATACAGTGAATGCAATATGTATCCATGCGTTTTCACACCACAAACCACAAACCACAAATAAATAAAGAGATATTGTGAGGCCGCCGTAAGTGAAGGAGAAATGAAGGAGCAACAATGCAAGTTGTGCGAATGCAACGATCTTGCGCAACAAGCAGGGAGGCAGAGAGACAGACAGACAGACTATAAAGAATTGTGTTGGCATCTCTTAGATTTTTGTCGGCTGTCGCGCTACTGACACCAGAACAATAACAAAAGGATTATGTGCAGAAATTTAAATTCATTTAAGTCTGACACTTGTCAACACGCAACGACCACCGACGTTTAGGTACATACATGCGATGAGGGAACGAACGAAAAAAAGGGCGAAGTTTCGCACACAATCGGGGAAATCATAATTCTATTGTTTAATGCCGTGTTAGTTTGAGTATCATTTAAAAAAGTTATAAAGTTAGAACTCTACTTCGTTACTTATCAGTAATTTGTTATCAGAATAGACTCTGTTTTATTCTTTAAAAACCTTGGCACAGAACTGGGCATACTTGGCGTAAAAACTAGTGACTAGAACTCTTTCAAACGGCAACGCTATACACGAGTCGAATGTATTCTGAATTGATTAGTTTTTCAACAAAGGCAATTAGTTTGATAGATTGTAATTGAAACACATAAGTTATTGAACATTCAAAAATTTTATTCAATATGTTCCTAATTTTTTCTAAAATACAAAACGATGAATTTTGGACTATACATACAAACTGAGAAAAATTTTGGAGTTCCGTGTTTTCTACAGAATATTTATTTTTTTTTTTTTAATCCAATATGCTGTATACTCTAAATAAAACAATAATATACTTGGTTGTTAGGAATGTCTTTATATAAATGATCAGGAACTAGTCCCGAAAATATTCGGAACAAACCCAGCAACGGCCGAAAAAGTCGTGAACTGCTGCCGAAATGATCTCGAACGAGTCTTGAAATAGTCCCAAACTCGTACTAAATTAGTCCAGAACTAGTCCCGAAGTAGTGATAAACTTGTTCCCAAAATGGTTCCGAAAGGTTCCTTAACTAATCTCCTAATGCAAATAGTCGTAAACTAGTCACGAAATGGTCCTGAAAAGGTCCTGAAATGTTCTCGAACAAGTCTTGAAACAGTGCCTGATCTCAGTCCCAAACTGGGCGGAAAAATTGTTCTGAACTAGTCCTGAAATGCTGCTGAACTTGTTCCCAAAATTGTCCAAAATATTCCTCAAACAAACAGTCCTGAGCAGGTAAATTGCTGCTGAAACCGGCTATAAGATCTTTACAAAAAAAAAAAAAAAACTTACGCTATAAAATCCTCTCATAGTGAACAAATTGAACTTATTTTTATGGATCAGTCCAATGTGCTTAAGAACATTTCCGTCATTCAGTGGCAACGGAAACGTGTGTGGTTTTCTTTGTTCAATTTCAAAAGCGATTACTCCATATTTATACAACAACAGCCAAATTAAGCAATCCATTTAAAGATTATTGAATGCTGGCACAAAACCGCAATACACAAATTAGTAGATTGTCTTGAAATGTTTAAAGTGACGCAAATGAATAATTTCCTTACAAAAAAGTGATGAATGAAAATGCTCCAACAAATATCCAGCACGTAGTAAGCGAAGCGTAGCGTATTAAGCGAAATGAAATGGAAGCCAACGGAATTCCTTTCCGAGTCGCATTACAACATTTTTCAAAACAGTTTTAAACATTTGGGGCAAAGCGTAGGTGCTCAATATGGCCGGCCCAGCCCGGTCGGTGTTGTTGTTGAAGTGTATGCTGACAATTTCAAAGAATCATACGTGTAAACAATACAACAAAAACCGGTGGGGCCGCGCCGCGCCGCTCTCCGTTCGTTGTCAACGCCCAGGTTTGCGCAGCTAAACTAATTTTTCAAGCTGCCGGCCGTGATTTAGTTCATTTTGCGTGGATACAATACAAGTAACTACATAAAAACATACGTACATACATGCAAGCGTATGACAATTTTCCATTTATCTTAAATGCAACACTTTGTGGGCAATTACTCACTCACATGCATTGTGCGCGTCTGGCGGCACAGCATTCAAATCTGCATTGCAGCAGCATGGCTTAGTGCTGGTGTGAATTGTCGCAGCTCTAACTTTACATACTTATGTATGTATGTAGTTATCACCGCCACCGCCACCGCCACCGCCACTTACCTTTGTGCAGTTCCGCAACCGCACACCACCGCATTGACTGCCCAGGCGTATCGGAGGCACTGCTCGGTGAGAGTCAACTCCAACAGAGCGTTTCCCACACAGATCCCACGCATGATTTATGCTACTTTTATGTGCCCGCTAGTTGTGGTCGCATTTTCTCACTAGCTGAACATAGTAAATGCTCCACGAAAATCAATGATGTCTACAAGTCCATATAACCTGCCACAATTAATTTGCCGTCTGTCTCAAGGCTGCTGAAAAAGTTGACAATAACGTGTTTGCCACAAATCGTCAAATCAAACGCACTTCCGCATTTGTGTTTTTTTGTTCGAACGCTGAATCTCAATACATTCATACTTTAGCCTGTTGTATGCCCCATCGATAAAGCTGCGCATTTCCAAATGCGCCTACAACATGAAGAAGTAATACGTATATATCACCCGATAAGGAAAATAATTTTTTAAACGGTGTGTCCTTGTACATTGAAGTCCCTGCCGCTATTGTAACCTGAAGCTAAAATTATTTAAATCGCCAAATTTATTTAAATCAATTTAATTTACATATGAGTCGTAAAAAAAATGGCATAAGTCACTTTACAGCTCTTATGCTTCAGCCCTTTAGCTTGTAACTGAAAGCGTTGATTATTCGTTCAACTTCATCAACCAAAGGTTAAAAGTTTTGTCACTAGTTTATGATAATAGAGCGATTTGTAAATGCATTCACTTACAAGTAGCCGGTCATTTAAGCACAAGAGATACGAAGTGACTTATGCCACTTTCAAAATAAATTTATTTTCACTGTAAGTATTCTGTTGATAATGGGTGCAAGTACTGCAAAATTTCATGTTCGTAGCTGCATAAATGGAGAAGTTATAACGAAAAATTCTCATATCTGAACAATCAGTTGTATGGAGCTATATGTTATAGTGGTCCGATTCTTCCGGTTCCGACAAATGATTAATACATTATAAAAATACACCCACCTACCAAATTTGATACGGATATCTCGAAAACTGAGAGACTAGATTGCATACNTAAGTATACATTTTCATGGGTCTATCTCTTTTTGTTCTGGTACTTACAAACATCGGACAAAAGTTATAATACCATTTCATGCTCATGAAAGGTATAAAAAGCAGTACATAGTTGGTAGATAGGGCGTTTATAACGGGTGATTTTTTAAGAGCTTGATAACTTTTTTTGCAAAATCTCATCGGTTCTTTATTTGAAACGTTAGATTGGTCCATGACATTTACTTTTTGAAGATAATTTCATTTAAATGTTGACCGCGGCTGCGTCTTAGGTGGTCCATTCGGAAAGTCCAATTTTGGGCAACTTTTTCGAGCATTTCGGCCGGAATAGCCCGAATTTCTTCGGAAATGTTGTCTTCCAAAGCTGGAATAGTTGCTGGCTTATTTCTGTAGACTTTAGACTTGACGTAGCCCCACAAAAAATAGTCTAAAGGCGTCAAATCGCATGATCTTGGTGGCCAACTTACCGGTCCATTTCTTGAGATGAATTNTCAAAGCATACTGAGCATCTTTCTCTTTGACACCATGTCTGAAATCCCACGTGATCTGTCAAATACTAATGCATGAAAATCCTAACCTCAAAAAAATCACCCGTTATATTTTTTCATGCACCCTAAATTTTCGATAAAAAGAACTATGAGTCATATATTGAGCATATACTCCGTTAGGCGGGATCTAATTGCGCCCGTTATGCCAACGTAACAAGACCGGCCCTGCATGTGAAAGTATGAGTCAAACTAAGGCGATGCAGATCGATAGTTAAGTCTCTGTCTTCAATCCGCATCTGTCGTCTTGTATTCGGCTGCAAAGAGCTCCACCAGTTAAATTTGGGAAAACTTTAAAGGCTGTCCCCACTAAGGGCTAATTTAGATTAGTTATACTCCAATGAGCAGATCGTTGCCAGTTATGCGTCAGTGGTTTACAAGAGCAGACTCTCATCCACTATGTGGGAAATTGGCTGTCCATCATACTTCAAGGGACAATTGCCCATATGCTGCACTAGAGCCTTCTATATAGCCGACGTTAATGGGGGCAAACTCCATTGATTATTGGTTGATTAATTCGGCCCTTCAAGTATTTAAAATCGTTAAAGCAATCAATTTAAGATGAAAATAGATGGTAATGCAGGAGACTACGTCTGCAAGGGCAATTACGTTGATAAAATATAATACACTTATTTTGTTCTCTATATTTTGGCCACAAAGGAGTATCTGAACATTTTGAAAGAAAAGGCTCAGGCCGGATACCCCTTTGCCCGTGACCAGTCATACCACGCTCACCTTTAGTCATCGATACTAGCGAGCCCTCGAGATGCTGTCGGTGCAAAACCCATTGTACTTGCAACGTAAGAAGGTCTAGTTTCCTTTGAACAGGCGGGGGTTGTAAATAACTTCCAGGGCTGAGTGGTCACTTCTTATTGTTGAAGCAACTCAAAGTGATTGATAGCCCCATTTGCCATTCTGACTTGAAGATGAGAAGGACCATGGAACACTGCTTGTGTCTTTATTCGGCAATGGAGCTTTGGAGGAGATATGCACGGCGACTAATACCGGAGCTCCGTGTTTCTAGGTCCAGGCTGAGGAATATACAGGATACTACTTAATGAAAAATGTTTGCTTTTAAATAACAAAAATAACCCAACATTTGTTATACACATTTAGCTTCCACTATCGCCACTTAACAATTTCAGTTCTTAACACCCTGTATCTGTCAGTGAGACTATCGATTATTCCGAATTATCTTCTTTGTCATCTACTCTGATGTGAATCTCTGAGCCAAGTAGTATCAATGCCGCGACTATAATTGAATGTGACATGTGACTAATCTGCATGACGGCAGTACGACGCGGTAACTAGCCGCCATTTGCGGCATACAGCAGAATCAGCAGCCCAAGTACAAGCAAGCAACAACATCTGCGCAAACAGCAGCAGTAGAAATCGTCAATATCTAGTTGCCAGTTAGCAGTTGTTGGCCGGCGACAGTTGTGGCGAGACCAATATGACCGCAAATACGACACAAGCTCAATATGATCTTTTTGCGTTAAATTTTATAGGCGGCTGTTGTAGTCATCACAAAAGTATCCTAGCATGGTAAGTATGTATGGTGGTTAGTTGTGGATGCTGCGGTGTAGCCAGGTCAGGGTTATGTTGAGCACCGATATTGCATGCATGTACAACACTTAAACGGCTGATTATTATTTATTGGACATGATGAATGTACGATGCGCCTAGCACCAGCACACCAAAGAGGCGGAACTGCCAGTTTTTAAAAATTCAAAAAAAAAAAAACGATCCAAATTATTCTCCAACTTAAAAGTATTTTTATATTGTTACTTCTCCCAAAAGTCTTATGGCCTCATTTAGATTTAAAGAACTTTCTTCAAAGGTCTATTAATTCAATACTTACTTTATCTTATTAATTTAAGTGAATTACATTTTTCAAATAGATGGCAACCCACTACAAAAATATTTTCGACATACAACTTTCTTAAACCTCTTTAGTTTGACACCAATATTGTAATATTCAATTTAATTTAACAAAACAATTTCAAACAGGTGGCAACCTCCCTCAAAAATATTTAGTTTCATACCCATCAGACATCTGCAGCGGGTGCATGATTTTCGTGTATACTCGATCATCTAACAAAACCCGTTTTGCATCGTTCTCTGTATACGAGCAGAAGTATTGTTCGTTATCGACTGAGCTCAAGACGAACATGTTGGCCACAACACCCGATTGCTTTTCATACATACTTGATTGGGTTCGGGTGCTTTGCAGCTCAATATACCCGGGTGTTCGAGTTTCAACCCGAGTGTGCACAAAATTTTCTTGATTGGCTTATGACGTTTTTGTTTCTACAAAAAATGTTGCCTTCTCATCGCGGTGTTCTTAGTTTTTGTGCGTAGAGGGTAAAGAGAAGGTTGAATTTTTCGGTAGTTTGTTTAAGTGTACATTTAACCATTTCTTATATTTTTGCTCATACAAAATGCGGCATCACGACGCCTACATCCATTTAGGTATAAATGTGTGTAGATCGGCAATGCCCAAGCCCTATACACTCGGTGCACATTTATTTTTTGTAAAAGTACTTATGTACCTACATAGTTTTAGGCTGTGTTCTAATATATACACACACAGCTTTCCACGCGAAACTATACGAAATAGATGCAAAAACATTTTTGTCTACTTCGCTTCTAATTTTTTCATTGCGTATGCACAAGCACAAAGCAACAACATTTTCGTATGCTTTGTGGGAACATATTGGCGCCAGTTACCTTCAGCGTAAATTTCTTTGTTGTCCTGCATTTTATCGCAATGTTCGGGTGTCCGTTTCATTGTTACACAAATTTTCGGGTTAGCTGCGGGTGTCCGAGTGTGGTGTTCGCTTGTGCTCAATTTATAGCGAGGGTGATCGAACAGACTCGTTCGTAACCAAAGCAGCTGTCGGGTATGCATCTCGATCGAACACATAGTAGCCGAGTGTGGCGTTCGCTTGTGCTTAATTTTTAGTGAGTGTGATCAAAAAGGCTCGATCATACTCAAAGCTGTTCTCTGATACCCATATTGCAATATTTGATTTATCTTATTAATTAAATTAAATTAACATTTTCAAACAGGTGGCAACCTAAGACAATTTTTTTTTTGGCTATGAGCTTTCTTAAATTTCTATATTTTGTCAGCCACATTGTAATATTTGATTTATTTTATCAATTTACCTAAAATGCAATTTTCAAACAGGTGGTAACTCTGTAATTTTTTTTCTTCTATATTTTAAGTTAGACCACAAGCAATGCATCGGTGAAAACTGCATTAGATTCCATGGATTAGTTTTCGAATGATACGCGTCCAAACATACAGACAGACAGACGCACAAATTCTAAAAAATTGTTGATTTGGCTTCCGTTCATGATTAAGTGCATGAAAAGCTGTTTTCCCTTAAGAATTAGCTTATTTGCTAACTGGGTAGCAACACATTTACTCCTATTCCCTTCAACACCAAAGTCATATATACCCGACTGCCGTAGATGTCGTAGCCATTGCTCTGGCAGCAATAAATTTTGGCAGTTTTGATTAAAATTGTCAATATCCCATCTCCGCCCGCCATAAAGAGTAACGTCCGTAGGAAAAATATGGTCCCTAATTTGAGGATAAATGCAAAAAAAAAGTATTTCATTGAAATTATGTAGGACCCAGAGCTGCGTGTTCTATCCGGATTTTTTGACTACGCGCATAATTCGTATATTCGAAGTCCTGAATAAAAAAAATCCGAATAGTACCTACATAATTATTTATGTTAGAATATTGATGCCCCGTACTCATTAATATCCGATCGATGAGAAGTTTCTTGTTTAAGCAACTCCGAACTCTCATCGTGCATATCACAAGGCTTTTAGTTTGAGGTGTCGTTTGTTTGGCCAGTGGGCTCCAAAGTGCCTTTTGTGGATGTTGCAATGCTGGTGTCTGGAACTGCGCCTTG
The DNA here is from genome assembly GCF_001687245.7 of Rhagoletis zephyria. Taxonomy (NCBI): domain Eukaryota; kingdom Metazoa; phylum Arthropoda; class Insecta; order Diptera; family Tephritidae; genus Rhagoletis; species Rhagoletis zephyria. Next base: position 14,533 of record NW_016165381.1, on the reverse strand, counting down.
CCACGGCGAGGTCGATGAGCAGAGGTTGAGATTCTCGACTGTTCGTCTCATCGTCCGTCTTCTCCGTCGGAGTGTGCGCACAAATTATACGGAATTTTTCTCGGCAGGGTCTCTTAACAATATTGCTAAGAAGATATACATAGATACATACATATGTATGTACATACATATGTATGTGTTCATGTGCCTTTATTTGCTGCTGTTTTTCAATCAGCTACTTAGCTGCAGCAAACACTTGCTGCGACTTCTAAATCTATAAATCAACATCTCATATCGCAAGATTCGCTTGTTAACTGCCAAAAATGTGTTAATGATGTACGAGCCATGTTGTACGAATTTATCTTTATGGCATTTGCAAAAAACCGTAATGATAATATTTTTGCCAAATACATGCAAACTTCGCAATTCTGACTTTATTTTCATATTCTCTATATAGGGGTTAGCCCCAAAAATTTTCGTTTCTGCATAATAATTGTGTGGGTACATATCACCATTCTAGCGTCTCAATTTGCTGAAGTTAGCATTTTAGACTACATATTTCATTTATTAACCAGACACATGAATTTATTATTATTATGAGTACCCGTTCAGGTTATATGTATATTTATTAGGAGAAATGCAAAATAGCATACACACATACATTCATATGCATAATATTTATTTTTTTAACAGAACATTTTTGGCATTTACTTGCATAAATAAGTGAGAGAATGCTTTTGATAATAAATATTGATGTTCATAAAATATATTTGGAAAACGCAGAAAGGTGTTCTGCGCAAAAATACTATGGACACTGATCCAGTTTAGCCTAGGCAAAACTAGTTTGTCCTAAGATTTGGTTTGTTATACAATTACGCTGAACTTGGATAAAACCCAATATATAGCGCGTACTAATAAAATGTATAGCCTTTCCCACTGATATACAGGCATGTTCCGAAATTCGAAAATTTGAAATCGACTCGATTTCGATAATTTCTTCGATGGTTTTTAACCTAAAAAATTACAAGTCTCGCATTAAAATGATTGTTTTCATATCGCTGCTGCTTCTTTTACAGTTTTCAGTGAGAATATTCACTCCTTTCATCAGATATAATTAAAAAATATTTGGCAAATCGACTCGATTTCAAAGTTTCGAATTTCAGAACATGCCTGATAAATTTAACCAAAAACAATAAAAACATTAATAGAGTAGGTTCAGCAAAGTATCATATCGAAAACAGGGTGCCTTCCAAAACGTTAAGATACAAAGAATCAGTCTCTTTTATTTCTAAACCACACTAGAAGAAAAAGTCTAACTTGCGCAGCCTAATTTAAAATTAGCATCTAACCGTGGGCCAGCAGATCTTTTGTGTCCTCTTGGTGACGAGTTTGTGTAGGTGACTTCTCAATCTGCAATGACCTATTAAGATACCTGTTAAAATTCTTAGTTTGTTCTTTGGGAGATTAATAAATTTATCATTACATTTTCATTGCGATATCTTCGCTGGATATTAATCTATGTACACAAACTAATGGCGTGAACCTGCGCGGCCCATAGAAACTGCGATCTTTGATCTTAGACCGAAGAAGTCAGCTCCAATGCCCTCTAGTGTTTTGAGCCATCTGTGTAACGAATTACAACAGGGTGCAGCTAGAAGCATTTCTGGGTGTTAGTGTCCGTCCAGCTTGCCTCGTCATCCCTAATTCTATTTTGAAGTTTCGTTCGAAGTTAACTCTGCCGACATCAGGTTGTGGTAATTGGGTTATGTGGGTCTGTTCCCGTAAAGATTCCATGTTACGAGATGATACTACCTTCTCTTTACCCCACCCTGCTCTGGTAAAGTTCATTAGGGATAATTTGGCTGCCTGCTCACACACGCGAGGCGTTGAAGTTTGGAGCCTAATACATACTACATACAATGTTTCGGGCCCGGTGAAGTCGAACAGCCTCCGTCCGCTATCGGACGTTACGTCGTGGAAGCTGAATTTTCCGACGGTGGTTCCAAAGCATAATTTTGTACGCAAAGAATAAAAAAGATTACATACATACATACATAATTTGGAGAAAAAACTCCTGCATATCCTTCGCCGAATGGAGTTATTTAGCTGCAAAAATTCCGCAATTCCTCCACATACTCGTATCAGCTTCCACGGAAATATTTCGCATAATTCACAAATTAATCGAACTGATACAGATATGCAAATCACAAAGTTCATGTTTGTTCTTTTTTACAGTGAATAAATAAATATTTCCTTCTTACTTTTGTTTATTTGACGTTTTTTTTTGGTTTTTGGTATTTGGCTCATGCGAACATTTTAATTTTGGCTGCACTGAGCGAAAAGCGTTTTTCAAGAAACCAAAAATCTATACAATAGCAGTAAGAATTTGTGTATTTTGTATGCATATATGATTATTGTTCGGATATATGGGGACAGAATTTCAAAGTCAACACGCACTTGTGTGTGACAGAGGAGCGCGCGCGCGCACGCACACACACACACACACGAAAAAAGGCGGCCCAAATGAAGGAGATGTGATGGTCGCGTGTCTGCGACATGGGAAAATAAAACATCATTTTGCTAATGGGAATAATGTGTAAGCGGATGTTTCGCAAGTGTATACAATGCAAACAAACATACACGATTGTACATATATCCAGATATATGTATGTATGTACATATAGTAGGTATGTACATAAGTACACCTATGGGGACAACGTCAATTCTTGTAGATGGACGGACAAGAGAGGCAAACACTTGAAACAGTGTAGGCACGNACGTTTAAATATAGCGGCTGTATCTCCGATACAGCCTGCAGACCAAGACGAAGGCGCTGGACTGTTCCTTTTTTTTTTTTGGTTTTTGGCTCATGCGAACATTTTAATTTTGGCTGCACTGAGCGAAAAGCGTTTTTCAAGAAACCAAAAATCTATACAATAGCAGTAAGAATTTGTGTATTTTGTATGCATATATGATTATTGTTCGGATATATGGGGACAGAATTTCAAAGTCAACATGCACTTGTGNCATATATGATTATTGTTCGGATATATGGGGACAGAATTTCAAAGTCAACACGCACTTGTGTGTGACAGAGGAGCGCGCGCGCGCACGCACACACACACACACACGAAAAAAGGCGGCCCAAATGAAGGAGATGTGATGGTCGCGTGTCTGCGACATGGGAAAATAAAACATCATTTTGCTAATGGGAATAATGTGTAAGCGGATGTTTCGCAAGTGTATACAATGCAAACAAACATACACGATATATATATCCAGATATATATATGTACATAAGTACACCTATGGGGACAACGTCAATTCTGGTAGAGGGACGGACATGAGAGGCAAACACTTGAAACAGTGTAGGCACTACGGACGCACGCAACAAGACGGGAGAATGGACGGACGGACAGGCAGCGGCATGGAATGGACATGACTGACCGACCATTTGGGATGGGTTTTGGGGAATCGAGCAAAGGCAAATATTTCAACAAAAAATCAATTGCCAATGCGATCGAACGCGTTAACGTCAACAACAAATTGGGTATTGGGGATTGGGGAGCACGCAAGCGGACACACGCACGCGCAACAGCAGGCATACATATATGTATATGTCCCATTTGCGTATAGCGGTTTGGATGTNAATATTTCAACAAAAAATCAATTGCCAATGCGATCGAACGCGTTAACGTCAACAACAAATTGGGAATTGGGTATTGGGGAGCACGCAAGCGGACACACGCACGCGCAACAGCAGGCATACATATGTATGTATGTCCCATTTGCATATAGCGGTGGTTTGGATGTATGTATGTACATACATATGTTTGTATGCTTGTCATGTTGTTGGTTTATCTAAATGGATTTTGGAGCGCTTTTTGCACCTTTTTTATGCAATTTTTTATGTTGCATGTCCGTTGTTTTAATGTTGTTCCTTGTTGTTGACTCTTGGCAGAACATTTGTCGCATCAACAAAATTTTGCAAAAAAATAAATATAAATTGAAAAATAAGAGAAAAAAACGCACGCGAAAAAATGCGTAAAATGCAGCTTGTTCTGAATACTTTTTATTCAATCATTTTGTGATAGCATCGACAAGGCCATATATTCACTTCAACGCCTCGAGAATGGGAATCTCGACTCTTGTCGCAGTGTACATATGTATGTACCTACATATGTATGTATGTGTTCGGAAAATGATGACGGAGGAGCAAGCAATGGCCAGAGTAGAATTTGATTAAACTCAACACAATTTATATAAAGTTTTACAATATGGCTGTCAAACAGTTCTTCTCGGCGTGGAGTTACATATTGAAGGGAGTTGCCACCTATTTGAAAAGCCGAAATAGTTATACACAAGCTATTTTAAATAATAAAATGCTGGCATCAAACGAAGGAGTGTTAAGAAAACTTAAGTCTGCAGATTTAAAATATTTTTGAAGTATTGGCAGAGGGTTGCCACCTGTTATAAAAGTCAAATTTTAATTATATTATAAGTTACATTAATTATTTCAATATACACAGGTATCATCCGAAAAGGTTTTGAAAAGGCTTTATTTCAAAAATACAAGTAACAGGACTGCCATCTGTTAAAAAGTCAATGCAAATAAAATTAAGGAAACTTCTTCTGTAACCACCTAAGCGATTTTCGCCGAGTCCAACAAAGCATGCCAGTTCTTTCACTTCTATGCCAACTGATGCCAATTGGAAATGCCAAGTGAAGCCAAGTCCCTCTCCACCTGGTCTTTCCAACACAGAGGAGGTCTTCCTCTTACTCTGTTATTTAGCAGCATCGCGGAGTGCTTTGAATACTTTCAGAGCTGGAGTGTTTCTGTCCATTCGTACGGCATAACCAAGCCAGCGTAGCCGCTATATTTGAATTCGTTAAATCGAAGTTAATGTAGCTTGCCAGCTCAAGGTTAACTTACCATATGACTTCTTAGTATTGTGTGTAAAGGATCTTAATCTGGTCCGCGGTTATATAAAGTCGTGGGTAATAACACCGCACTGTCTCTAACAGGGCAATTCTGGCTGAGATAGTTGAAAGCTTTTTGCAAGGCAATTGGAAGACAGTTGGAAAGATAGTTCGAAAGATTTGGTTTATTCTAGGAAGAAAGTCTTACAAAGAAAGCTCCCTTGTCAACTTTAATGTATGTATTTCTGCGATGGGCATCGCCTTGCCCGCGGGCAAAGCTCTTTTAAGCTTTCAATACATTTTTTATAGGCGCGTGCAGGGTAAAAGCTCTCTCTTCCGATCTCTGATGTATTTATTTATGTCAGTTATGCTCAACAGAGCGCCCGCGGGCGAACCTCTTTAAAGCTCTCTGTAGATTTTTTATGAGCTCGCATAGAGTAAAAGCTCTCTCTGAGCATCACTGATGTATGTGTGTATGTGATATATATGCCCGATTAAGCGATTTTACACGTTCGATTGCATTATTTTTTCGTCAGGCGTATTATGTTCCCCAATTTTAGATGGAAGTAATCAGTTCAAATCAAAAAAGTGTTTAATGTCTCTTTCGGCAATCTCTCTCGGAGATCGAGCAAAATATTATCCAATAGCGGTATAAATATTGCCTTTCGATTATAATCTTCAGCGTAAGACGCACGATAATTATCCCGAAAATTTTGTCTATTCGCTCTCCGAGGAAGGAAAATGTCAAAACCCAATTCCTTAGCGATATCGGTAACTTCAGTTGAAAGTGAAATTTCCTACATACCTGCACCGCGGAAATAGACAATTCTGAATACTCCCAGGGAGTTTGTTCTCCGGGAATTTGTTTCTCCCGAGAAAGAAATCTTCCAATAATTAACTCCCAGGAAGTAGCATTTTCCCCGAAAATTTGGAAGGAGATTCAAACTTCGCAAGTGCTGTCTCATACTTTTTTGACAGGTCAACTCCGCCATTTAATATAAAAAATCCGCAGGGATTTTTATTCATGATAAGCGAAAATGGAAAAGAGAGAAAACTCCCAGGGAGTTCATGTTCAGAATCGGCCTGATAGTATCTACATGCCCATTGTTTTATTTTTCACGGTAACGAAGAGTTTTACACGATTTCTTATTCTATAAATAATCTTGTGCAAGCCTAAAAAAAGGTTACGATTGAAGATTAAAATAAACAAAAAAAAAACTTAAATTTTTTTTTTTAATTTCTTGTTTGAGGTATTTTTTCCGAAATTTTGCCCTTTCGAGCTCTGGAGGGGGGCGATCGCTCCACGTTTTTCGTTTTAAATCGCATAAATGGTTTATAATGATTTTTGCTAAAATTTCAAAATCAAAAGTTATCAAAACAAATTCTATGGGACTGGGAAATATTATTTGCTAATTTTTAGTCCATTTATAAAAGCGTGGTATATTAAAAAGTTTTTTATTTTATTTATTTCTTCAAGTAATTCACCAAAGACGTTTACATTTTTCCATCTTATTTTATTTATTTATTTTTTTTCAAAAATAAGCAATCAACAAATTTCCGGTACGGCGTTTGAAAGCCCCAAGTCCCGAGTTTTTTTTTTAATAACTCGACTCATGCGCTTTTGCCTGACATTCATCTCTCGCGCCATGATTTCCCATTTTCGGAGCAGATTTCGCTGGATTCAGCTTTGATGACTTACGGAGATCAAACTGTGCTATTTGCTGGGTTAGACCGTTTTCGAATCGGCTACCGAAATACCTAGGTCGATCTTCCACTCAGCCGTCAGTTTGTATGTAAATGAATCTTATCCGCTCTTAGCTTTCAATTAGATGAGACAACTCAGTTCATTCTCAACGTACATCCATATGCTCCGCGAGAAATTCTTCGTAAAGCAGGGGTTTCAAAGCCCTAGCTGAGGTAATCGCGCCACCACGGTGTCAATAAGCGAATTTAACAACATTAAGTAGGTAAATAACAAAGACTATAAAAGCATCAGCACTTCAAAGTGACTGCATCACAATTTCGAATAGAAAAAAAAAATAAAAATAAAACAAGAGCTGTATGTACAAAACAATAAACAGAATCGCAGGGACCAATACAATAAAAAAATCAAAATAAAAGAGAAACATCATTGCAACAACAATAACTGTACATATGTATGTACATACAGTCGCACTCAGTTGCGTACATGCATTGTCAGGCAAACTGCCCGCGCCCATTCATGTCATCGAGCGTGGTAAAACATGCCAACATGCCAACATGCCTCATGCCATTAGCATTGCAGCCGCGTAAAATACGAATTCCTTGTTAGATGCATTCCGACAACTTGTTGGCTGACACCTCTGGACACTGCCTGGTAACAACCTCAACACTCAAACACAGGCGCACACGCGCACAAAAACGGCTATGGGTATATTTGTAGGTATGTATGTAAGTGCCATGCGCCCCTTTTCCCCGAATACGCCGTTTTGCCACACACAAAATGTTTCTCACTCTCTATTCAAGATGTTGCAAACAACATTTTGTTGTAGTTATTATGGCTGTTGTTGTTGTAAGTAAGCACTTCATTTCCTTGCGATGCCTGGTGCGAGCTGCGGCAATTCCGACGCCACTGCAACAAATCTGCTAACCCCGGTTCAACAACAGCTTTGCTGTGCTGAAGTGGCAATTTTTTTTATTTTTTTTTCGTATGAATACTCGTATTTTGTTGCTGCTGCCCCTTAACTGAACGACATTTAAAGCCGCGTCTACACACGCTGCCTTGCAACAATTTGTTGCGCTGCGCTGCGCGGTGAATCATACCGCATGCGGCATGCTACATGCCATGCCACACTGCGCCACACATCCACACATGTACTTCTGTATGCAACATATGGCGGCTGGGAAAATAATCGAGCTTCATTTATTTCTATGTAAATATGTTTGTGTTTGTACCTATGTACACAGCAAGCTAGTTAGGCTGTTTGCCTCTTGGACGCGAATTAATTATTGAATTTCAGCAACACTCTGGCAACACTCAAATTGCAGCTAAAATATGAGGCCCGCCAAATGACTGTCTGCAACTGCAACGCATGAACTTGTACGTGTGTGTGTGTGTGTGTGTGTGTGTTTGTGCGTCTGTGCGTTAACTACATCGCGCCTTGCACTATTAGGCAATCATTGCTGATGCTTGCAATTTGTTTTAATCACACTCGTGGTCCACGTCGTCGTCGTCGTTGTCGTCGTCGTCGCCGCCGCCACAAATGGCCAAACGGTCACATTTATTATCGATTAAAGATGTCGTTTGTTACTCGTTGTTGACGATTTGTGGTACATGTGTTTTCAGTCATTGTCGCAGCGCTGAGTAGTGGGTGGGTGGTCACTAGAGAAATTTGTAAATAATTTATTTGAATTGTAAAGCATTTCTAATAAAACATGGGCGATTTTGGCTATGGTTTTAGCTGACGTCGAACGTAAAGCTGATTCAGAGATTTTTCATTCTGCTCCAACGCAGGAGAACCTACTGCTACAGTGTGCCGTAAATGATACCTATGGTCACACATAGATTGTGTCCCTTAATCTGTTCTAGTCTTTTCAGCAAACAAATGGTTGTTTTGTAGGTATCAGCGCTGCACCAACAGTTCTCATAATAGCCTTATTCTTGAAGTCCCTAATGTATCTGCCAGTTCTTGCTATGTTTGGCTTTGTACTCGTAATTGGCACTGGTCCAATTGGATACTCCAAAGAACGACAGTTCGCCAATTTGTCAGCCAGTTCGTTGATATCCTAATGAGTTCAAGCTCCTAGTTCTTTTTTCGAGCTCTTTAAGAGAGCGTCTGGATATCATTAATTCTCCCAAATCTTTGAGGGTTTAAAAAATGGTATTGGTCTAGCTATTTCTTCTTCTTATTTGGCGCTGCAAACGCCGAGTTCAACAAAACACTCCACTCGTTTCTCTTCTGTGCCAACTGACGCCAATTTGAGATGATGGAAGATTAAAATAAAGGTAATTATAGAGAAAATTATATAGATAGAGACACAGAGACTCAATCTGGGAACTGTTTTGGGATTGTAGAGATTTTTGGGATTTTCGGAACTCATCAATATAATAATCGAAATATCAATATCATAGTCGAAATTTTTATTGACATTTTCGGAATGGTTTTTGTAATCGATATTTCTAATGATTTTGTAATCGATATCGTTATTGGTTTTGTTATCGATTTTGTTATCGATATTGTTATGGATTATTTATCGATTTTTCTATTGATTATTTATCGATTTTATTATGGATTATTCAACGATTTTTTATCGATATTTTTATCGATTTTTTATTGATATTTTTATCGATTTTGTTATCGATATTTTTTATCGACATTTTTAGGGGTTTTTGTTATCGATTTTGCTATCGATTTTTTGGTCGATATTTTTATCGATTTTCTAATCGATTTTGCTACCAATAGTATTATCGATTTTGCTATCATAATTTTTTTTTCGAATTTGTCATCGATTTTATTATCGATATTTTTATCGGTTTTGTTATCGATATTTTTTTGGATGTTACTATCGACTTTGTTATTGGTAGATTATAAAGGTAAAAATGAAGATAAAAGAAAACAGAATAACATAAATGTAATTAACGTAAGTTTCACTTCACCACTGTGGCCCAGGCGCACTTACTTTTTTTTTTTCATTATCACACCATCTTCAGGCAGTCTCAGTTTTTCTCCTCTGTAGGAAAAATTTACAACCACACAGATGGAAACGGACTACATTTTCGGATTTCTCGTGCCAAAATCATCGACACCTGAATTTTTCAGTTCACAGAAGATTAGGGCTATTAGGGGGTTAGTAGTAATTGACAATCGTTCCATTTGATCTGCAGCCGCTTTCTTCAACTGCTGTTAAAATATTTCTAGTATTCGAATGCCTTCGGCGTCGTCCTTGTAGGTAATTTTTACGTCATACATGTATGCCACTACTATTCCATCTTTCATTAAATCTCTTAGCAAAGAGTTTTCCGACAAACACAGTTTGACAGAATTCTAAATCCTACCTAGACTTATTCAATCGAGGCAGTGCACTGCGGCTTCTGTAAGCAAACATTCAAATCGATAATCACTTACTCGTACGTGAAATTCTTCTCACACTCCACGAGTTTTCTGCAGCACAATCAAATTGTTGCCGCACAATTTCTGATTTATCAAAAAAAGTGTGATTTTAAACGCATCCTGGTTATGTTACTGCCTCCGTTGCACCGGTATTTAGCAACATTTTGTATAACATTCCCATCTTTTTCAATTCCAAGAAATCAATCAAGTGCAAGTATGTATGTAGGTAATATCCAACCGCCCGCGGTCAGTTGCCCGCCTATAAGTCTGTCTGAATGTTTGTTTGATTACTGGTGGTTGGTTTGTTGGTCGGTTGGTTGGTTGTTTGGTTGCGTTAACTGGTTATGCACTGTAGAATTGGAATCCTCTAGCAACTGACAGCAGCGGTAGCTATGAAACGGGTAGCGCATACTTATACACCATTTGAATTAACAAACGTCTACAAAAATCTACAACTTTAAACACACAAACGTGAACATTTATGTACCTACATATATACATTTGTGCATATGTGGCGTGTCCGAAACGCGTCGCGACCGCATCCATACGTACGTACGTACATACATAAATCTTTCGACTACAAATTGTAACATTGGCTGTAATAAATGCCATGTTACGCCCATCGTTTGTACGGCGCAACAGCAGCGCCGGCACAAAAGTCACTAATCACCAACGCAGCGGTGGCGGTGGCGATGGCGGTGCCCCGGCTGATGCTGAGCTCTCGATCAAGCGATTGAAACTCCCAAAAAATTCACACGCCATGTGAGCGCTATAAAATATGAATAAAATGTAGCGTCAGGATCATAACTGCCACACATGCATTGCATATGCGCGTTAGTATGTATGTATGTATGTATGTGGTGGTGTGGTGGTTGTTCGAATATGTACAGACATATTTCTTAAATCGTTGTGCCGCATTAACTTCGCGCTCCTATAAAACCGTAAATGTCCTAAATGGGCTGGCGGCTGCTGGTTTGCCAGTTATGCTTAGCCGCTTGACCATTTGGTCGCTCTGGGTTTTTGGCTGCAGGGGTGCCCTAAAATGCCGCCAATTAGCTCGATGCTTCTGATACGCACGCACGCAATATCAGTGGAGTCATCAACAGTGCGGCGGTGGCGGTGGCGGTGGCGGCTGATCGCTTGGCACACCACAAAGTTGAAACAGCAGCAGCAGCAGCAGCAGCCTCCGCGGCGGCCGTAACAACCGGGGTAGCGGCACAAATCGGTGCTGTGCAACGCGCATATGGGGGCGCTGAGCATGAAATTCCGAGCATTATTTCTTCGACCTTTTGACAATTTAATAACAGCTCTTGCTTTCGCTTTTGTACGCGCTGCCTATCTGTCTGTCTGTTTGTCTCAGCTCATCTGTCCAATTCCAATTCGAACAGCCGTCATATTGGGCCAAATGACGAACGAATGCCAGACGGCGCAAAGCGCAAAGCGCACTGGACACCCTTGGACCCATCAACAGCAGCAGCAGCAGCAGCAGTAGCAGCAGTAGTCAACAGCCCGCCAATAGCTACCATAGTCGGCACACAGTACATATACATACATACATACATTTGTGAGCCGCCGTGTAGGGCGATGGATGCGCCGTAATGCGCGCCCACAATTTTAGACAAATTCGAAAATTTCAAAATTCGAAGAATTCCATTTTGGTAGTGGCTATTGCTGTTGTTAATACCCTTGTTGCGGCCTACTCTGACATTTGTTGTGTTGCCACAGCGTCACAAACTATTTACTGAGTTGCAACAATTTTTACTGTTTCGCGTTGTACGACAGCGGCGGCGGCGGGCAAGACAAAGGAGGTGAGGAAAGCAAAAAGCGCAGCGAAAGCAAATGGAAGAGACAGCTTCAGTGCAGGCAGCATCCGCTGCTGGTAGCAAGCAGTGGGAGCTCACACAGCGCTGTGATCTGGCGATGGGCGTTGAAATTGGGATGATCACGTTCCACAGAGTCGGCGCTGCTGATTGCGCGGGAAGGCGCGTAGGGTCGCTTAGGTAGCAGCATTCATTGGCAAGCGACGTACAAGTAGCCCACGAAGGCAAAGGCAATGGCTATTTGTGTAGCTGGTTGAGTCAGTCAGCAAGGGTCGCGCGGTGCGCTTTAGCTTTGCGTCGCGTCTCGTCCATAGAACGTGAGACGTCTGCAATCGTCCACAGCCGCAACGTTTAGCGTGTTTATTGTTATTTTCGCTCAATTTCAATTTTATAGTCGCTATTATTATTTTTATTGCTTAGAACTCGATTTTGTTGTTGTTGATTTTGTTGTGCTAACTGTGCCATTTCTACTTGTTGTATGCTTTGTTGCTTGACTTGACACATCAACCGACGCAGTTTATCTGCAAGTAAGCAAAGATATTATTATGGATGTTTGCTACTAATTTTGAGCCATTATTGGGTTCTTGCTGTACATTTTGATAAACGTTGCTAAATTGTGGCAAATTAAATTATTAGACGATTAGGCGATTTGTGGCATGATTTGAGAATTCGTGTCTCGCCATAGACTGTCGCGTTTGGGCGCATGTGAGTGCTGTGTTGAAGGATTGTCTGTGTTGAGCGTGGGACATTGCAGGTGTTGTGTTGATATTTGGGAGCACATTGATTGATGGTTGCCATTTAGACTGGACTATTAAGTCGGTATTTTTGGTCAGGTTTATAAATTCGAAAAGTAAAAATCGAAATTCAGACAACCTCGTGAGAATTTGAAGAACTGGCAAATGGCGTTCCCCATAATGCGATCTATACATATTGAAAATAGCTATTTTTACATATAACATATTGGTGTCCTAGTAGCTACCCGCCATACAAGTAGCTCATTTTGCCTCCATTTGGATGCAAACGTAGGGAATGAGTTTTACCTATGGAAATCTTAGGTTGCTTGGTATGGATTTTCAGATGATACCCACTTTTCGCAAGGTCATGGCATCTTCCAACTGACAGCTTCGGCGATTATAGAGAAATAAAATTCTTTGCGCAATTTGTCCTAAGGCACTTTTGCCGGGGAGCCATCCAGAAAACTTCTGTTCTTGTTCTCTTAAACAAATTCGAGGCCTTCGTCTTATTAAAATCATGACAGAGCTCCCTTGATATCATGCAAATCTGCTTATCGCACCAACTTTTAATGGCCAGTGTAAGGAAAGGACATTCCAGTGCCATTGCATCAAATTCATTCAAACAAACTTTTGCCAATAAATTAGCGCTCTCATTGTTGTTGTTGGTTTAGCGGCTATTTAACCCTCTCTATAGTCGTATAATGCCGAAATAATTGTGGTTAAGCCGAACTAAATAGGGGTATCTCCAGGAAACGTGCTATTCCGATTTGAATAGGCTTGAGTGAGCATGTGAAGATGTCGTTGGTGTCTTGTGGGAAAACTTCACATGCCAGACTTAGGTATATTAGGTACGTCGGGGTATCGTTCGGATAGGTGTGAGTTTAACCTAGTAGTGTCTAGACCGCAACTGAGTCTGAGTACCGTGGGCCTCTCTTGTCAACTGAAGCTTTTCCTTGGTAGAGATTGAACTCCGAAGATGGCATTAATGGGACGGTAGTTAATAAAGAAAGTGACGGTTTCCCGGTAAATGTTGTTATTACCTGTTTATAGAGAATCGGATCCAGTGGTTGACCTACGTGGTTCCTGGAACTCGTCTTTCAATTCGCAAATATCCACGCAGATAAGGTCCAATCAGTTTGTTCATGAACTGCTTCAGGCTTTCACACAGAATTACCGATAGATAATTATATACAAATCTAAGAAGGCTTATCCCTCGGCTATCGGTACAAGCAGCAGGATTACCCCTCTTTCAGATTGGGGGAAAGTACACTAAAATCTCAATCTTCGGGCATGTGCTAATCTGACCATATCCTGCTCAAATGCTGCTAAGTAGATGCGTCATACCAGCACTTCGCCGCCGGCTTTGAACAGCTCAGCTAGACGGCAAACCGTCGCCTCCAGGGGGTTTATTTGTTTCAAAGCCAAAATATTGCTGTTTTGACCACGTTTCGGTTGAGTGGAGGGACATGAGCTTTGTCCCTCTTCATTGGTGCGCTTTCTTCTTCATCAAACAACCCAACAGTGTCGCCATGCAAAAGCATTGGGTTGTGTGTTAAAACAGAAAAATACTTGGAGTTATAAAAGCTTTGGTTATGTAAGAGTTAAAAAAAATAGTAACTCGCGAATTTTCTGCTTTCTGAAATTAAAAAATTATACAACAGGCNTTTTAGTCATGGTAAATAAAATCTTAAGAAGTGAGTTGTTTGACATTTGGAGAAGTGTTGCTGAAACTTCTAAAAGACAACAAGGTGTCCGTGATTATGTGATTAGTAAATTGAAAGAAATATCTGATGAAAATGCTCGTTCCGTAGTAAATAAAGTAAATGACTTTAGATTCGTAATCAGCGACCCAGAAAACCCCCAGATAACCAGTTTCATAGAAATCTACCAATTTTTTTTTAAATTTCGTCCACCATATTGGATCCGCCATTTTAAATTTTCGATAAGTGACTTCAGATTCGTAATCAGCGACCCAAAAATCCCCTAGGTA
>NW_016165379.1:18237-27800 GCF_001687245.7 Rhagoletis zephyria | reverse complement strand
AAACTCCACACTGATTGCAAATGCATCAATAAATATGCATACTTACATACATACCATACATATATTTTGTTATGTGTATGGATACACTCTTATGGTTCAGTACTAGTGAACTTAGAACCAAGACTAGCACCCGTTAATTCTCTTTTGCATGCTACAAACTTGCGCCTGTAACATGGCGAAGTCCATTAGTGAGGAGATCTTAGCGTTATACAATCCGCCTCTTAGCAATAAGTTTTTTAAAAATTACATTAAATTCAAAAAATATTCATACATTTTTCATTTTAAAACATATAGAACTAATGAAAATTAAATTCAAAAATATAAAAAATTTAAGTTAGTCATTATTAAATAAAAATATTTTTAAGAATTAAATGAAATTTAAAAAAAATCCTTTTAAAAAATCTTAAAGTTAAAAGAAAACGATATTAAATAAGTAATTTTTAAGCAAAAAACATTTCAATTCTCATATAAAAATTTAGGTGTATAAAAAATAAGATCTTTAAAATTAAATGTAATAAAAAAAAATTTATTTTTCTTTTTAAAACCTCAAAAAATGTAAAATCAAACAGAAACATAAACAATTCAAAAAAATATATTTTTTCCGTTTTAAACCAATTTAATCCTAAAAAAATAAATAAACTACATATCTGCAAATTAAATGACATAAAAAAAAAATGTATTATTATTTTTGAGACAATGAAATGAAATAATTAAAAAAGTTAAACTAAAAGAAGGGACAAATTTGGTAAAAATTACTCGCTGCCCGAAGTTTCGAACCCGGATTTCTCTAATGGCACGCCAGTGCTTTGCTCACTCGGCCATTGCGACTGTTGGGACAACACGAGCTCAATGATATACAAGTGCTTTCTCTCAAAATAGCTTTTCACCACGAGTGTTGAGTGAGTAGATTTTTTCTAAGACTTTCGAACTATCTTGCCATCTTTCATTTGTAATACGTAACACGTATTAAGTGAGACTCGTAAACATAATTTTCTGCCGTAGATTACGGATCTGTATACCGCTTTTCTAAATGAGGTGATTTTTCTAAAATGTTTTCATTTTAAGTTTGTATTATGAATGAAAATATATCCAACTTGTACATGGACGATATTACTCATACGTATACATGGCGTATGAGTAATATTCTTTCCTCCAAAAATTCATTCCTATTTTCCTTTGACCACTACAAAGCCGTCTATCGACTTTCTTCGTTAGTAGCAAGATTTTTTTTTTTTTTTTTTGTAAAAGAACGGCCTTTATTCTTTATTCTTGTTCCCTGTTAAAATTTTAATTTTTTTTTTTTCATAAAAATTAAAATATCTCGGGAAAATTAATTTAAAAACTATTAAA
Organism: Rhagoletis zephyria; assembly: GCF_001687245.7. NCBI lineage: Eukaryota > Metazoa > Arthropoda > Insecta > Diptera > Tephritidae > Rhagoletis > Rhagoletis zephyria. The sequence goes on along the minus strand of NW_016165379.1, from coordinate 26,450 downwards.
ACTAGTAATCTGCGACTCTAAGCTAAGTTTACGTGTTGCAGCGCTTTTTTTCTCATTTCCCTACTTGAGATTTTCCCTTCAGTGTTATTTTCAAATAAATGCGTTTTCAATTCAAAATCAAAATCAAATTTGTTTGAACGATTGTAAGTAATGTAATTCAAACTGAGGACTTGAAAACACGTTTACATAGACTTCGCGACACTTGATTATCCTCACTTGAATTTTTACGAAAATTTTTTTTTGGGTGGCATCCATTAAAAAAAAATTCTTATACGCGTAAATGGCAACTAAATAAAGCAAACAAGAGATAGTTTGGTACCCCCGCTTCATCCCCTTTTCTATAGTTCCGAACCAGTTCTAAATTCGTCAACTTAGATATGGATTTTGTATACTTTGGGACATATGACTGGTTTACTTTGGCGATAAAGATCTAGTACCGAACTAGCAATTGGGTTCACTACTTCGGGGAGTCCCTGCACGGTAGCTATAAGCGCACTCATTTGACGACATTCAAGTTTACAGTTCTCCACAGCAGAGACCAAGTGTTTTCTTTTTGCAATATGCTGACATTTTATTTCTCCTAGTTTTCGCTTAACTATACATTCCTATGTCTGTGCAAACGCATCAATGTATATGTATGTATGTATGCACATACCTTACTCAGATTATTTATATTTTTTCTTTGCAAACTTTTATCGCAACAACTCGCAACATCATGTCAGCGAATCAATACATACATATGTACATTCACATTCAGTTCGTCCATAAGCGACTATACTAAACATTCATCTGCAAGCATATTTATTTGTTAACTTGCGCACACATGCACAAGAATACAGACAAATAAAAATCACAGCGACATGGCAAATCAAAGTTCTGCAAATATGTGTTTCAATTTTTATAGCTCTGCCATTTTTACATGGCAAACGATGACTTTTGATTTGAAAAGTTCAAAGAGCATAAGTTTATGCATCTGTATACTCGTATACCTAGATATTTATGTATGTAAGGCGACGATAGTACATACTAGCTAAATGTGACAACAAAGTCGTTATAGAGCGCTAGACTTTAAAAAAAAAAACCTATAGTGATACAACTTCAAAATTGATGTCATATCTGTTGATTCCCCAAGCTTTGTAAGCCATTTAAATTTTAAAGTTTTGCATGCGCTTTGTGGTTTTAATTTTCGAGATTCTTTCTTTTTCAACTGCTCTGTGGCAACATGGTTTCTTTTTTTACGGTGCATTCATTCATTTACTATGCCCAGGCATGTGCTATGACCTTACAAGAAAAGCTCTTCCACTATTTGTCAATATAAGTTCTAAATATGACGAAAGCCGACGTGACTTTCCGGAAATGTCTACTCTTACAGCACCTTCGAAGCTCAAACATTTGACGTTATCATCTTGAAATAAAAAAAAATATAATGCGCCTGTGCCGCAAAACGTTGATAAAGCTTCTTTCAATTAATTTTTAGTTCGCTCTATACTGCAAAATTTTTTTGATATTCGTGCTGACCTTACCTTAGTGTAAGCCTTTTTCTTTGCCCATGTTAGGGCTTGGAGTTTTGTATCTGATCAAACGTTCAAAAAGCACCATCACCGGATTTTAACCGGATACGCTCCCGCCTCTATGCAGCAAAAAATATGTGCCCAAAGGAACGTCGAAACACAGACGGCCAATACGTTCGCTACTCGACTCTCATACATGTTCTCAGATTCCCTCGTGTTCAGCGATCCCGAAAGAACAGCTAGTACGATGAGGAGTGTCAAAAAGCCGCAGAGAAAACAGATGCCGCCTACAAGGTTGGAGAGGGAAACGAGACGTATTTGCCGCAATAAGAAGAGAGAGACCGAAGTACGTGAGTGCGATAAGCTTGAAATGCTGACTGACAGGCGTATTATATGAAAGACTGAAGCCCACCGTCAACGAACCGATTAGGCCTTATCAGTGTGGCTTACGATCTGATCAATCCCATATAGACCAGCATCAACACCGATAATAATGTCAGCATCGAAATTCAACGCAGAATCACTCTTGCCAACAAGCAATTTTCAACGATGTATTTAGCTTAAAATATAGAACTGTGGTGAATACTGCACCAACGCGAAGCGAACAACGGGAAATAGGCAGAATGTTCGAGGAATGACGTAGAATGTTCCACAAAGAGAAACGTCAAGTTGGATGAACACTGCGAACAGCAAGAGAAAGAGAATGAGCGATAAACTTCAGAATATTCTAGAGTTGCCATAAGTACGAGCGCAGGTGTGTAAGGGCGCGCCACCACAGCGAAGTTAGTTAGTTACAAGTCAGCAAGCTACGAGTAAAGTGAGTTGCGAATAAGCAAGCTATAAGTTTAATTGTGTTAAAATGTTTAGTAAAGCGTTTTAATTGCTTTAACGAGTATTGTTAAGTGTTTTTAGGGTATTAGCGAGTATTTTTAATTGTTTGTTGTAAGTTAATTGTACTACAATTTGGTCACCGTGAAGAAAATTAGAGAGTTGCCACCTGTTTGAAAATTGCAGTTCAAAAAAATTGGTAATAAAAAGGAAATATTGCAACTGGCTGTAAAAAGATAACGGTTTAAGAAGGCTTACAGTTGAAAATATTTTTGTGGAAGCTTGCCACCTGTTTGAAAATTTTAATTTAATTTATTGGTAAGATAAAATTAATATTGCAATATGGGTATAAAATTAAAGAGGTTAGTAAATTTTACTGCCGAAAATATTTTTGAGTGAGGTTGCCACCTTTTTGAAAAGTTTTATCCATCTAAATTGATAAACTAAATGAAATACGAATACTAGAGCTTTAAGATGTTTACTGTCGAAAATATTTTTGGAGCGGGTTACCACCTACATATCGATACCCTAATATAGGAAGGCCCCAACTCATTTTCTTTCGAAGTTCAACACTGTTCAAAAGCCGGTAAATTATATGAGGATCTAATAGATTTTACTACATAAACAAGTTTGTTTCAGTGCATATTAAAAACTTATATTTTGAAGAATGTTGTAATTTAATAACTTTAGTTTTATAAGGTTCTATAAATACTCTACAAAGAAACAAAAATGTTAGATAGGGCCTATTAAAATATTATAGATGCTTCATAAATCGATTTTTTTTGATTTTTTGTTTAAAAATTTCACTTCACAAAAATCTAATTAACTTTTTTTTCTAATTAGGACTTAAAAGCTTAGGTCACAAAAGCTATAATAATAAGGTTTAATTAATAATACCGATAACTCTATCAACACCGACAGCGACAACGATAATTTGATTTAGATTTTGAAACACAAAATACACAGCAAAAATTTTCTCTTACCGCTATTTCGAAGGTAAGTTGCTTTAGGACCCTCTTTCCTTGTACGAATATGATATATACGAGACTTTAAAAATACTAAATTTTAACTAATATCTTCGAGAATAAAATCCTATTAATTTTGCTTTCTAATTCTTGGACATTAACAAAGAATATAACTTATCGTGTATTTTTTATATATTTTCACTTTTCCTGGAACTTTTGGAGATCGTCGGTGACTTTTGATGACCCTTCAGGATTTTGCGGAACTTTCTTGGTTTTTCTCTTAGCTTTGTGGAATTGGAAGTGACTTTTCGCATCTACTAGAGGCTATTGAGAAATTTTTCCAGAGATATTAGAGAGAATTTTTGTTGTTTTTATTCAGAATTTCACGAGCACTCGCTACGTTTTTTAAAGTTCTACTCGATGCTTTTCGGGACTTTTTTTTTAATTTTTAGATTCCATATATGTATATCAAAACCTTGATGTTATGACACAATGGGCCTACAGTTTAATTTCACTTTCGAACGACAAATGGTTTTTATGAATAGCTATTCCATACCAGATTTACACCCGAAAGCTTTCCATTGCTTTCTGCTATTGTATAAACCTTTTTATCACCGGCCACGATGCACAGTGGGATTTCGGCGGAAAAAGTTATATTGGTGAACGTCACATTTTGTCAATTTTTATACTTATTACATTATTAAAGACCTCCGCCTACTCCTTCTCATTTTCTCCAAACAATGTATGGCNAAACGAACGCACCTTATATTGCTTTATAGATAATTTTTGTAACCGCATGAAGTTTTCAACACAACTTTTACTGCACATCAACCTTATTTCTGTTCCACTTTTTTTGTTTCTTTGTATACCTCTTTTTGTATGAATTTTTATAATCTCTGCTCTATTACCTCATTCCCAATGAACTATAAACTAATCATACGGCGATAGAAGCTGCAACCCTTGAGACATATTCATACAAATAGCGCTCGAAAGTAACAAATAAAAGGGGTATATGCCGAACCCCTTGAGCCCACACATCTCACATTTTAATGTGAACCTCACGACAGACTGCAGTCAATATACTATGAAATATGCAATGATTGCATATTTTGCATATTACACAATCCCCCTGCAAACACAGATGGCAAACACTAGCATACACATACATACATACATGCATACGTACATATACATATATGTTTACCACCACACACTGGTGTGTACACATCCTCCACATAAATACGTACTTCTCAAAGCTCAATCAACGACAACTTGTCTGCCGCGTATAATCGGCACTGAAGTAACTGAGGTCGGGGCACGGTCTACGCTGTCTACGTTGTTGTGTATCTACCTTTAGTTAAGAGCTAACTGCATTCATGCGGCAGTGTAGAGGAGAGCATAGGCGGTTGAGGGGCTTCAAGCCCCTAAGGAAATTAGCCTGACAGGAAATAAGAAATGCAGGAATAACAACAACCAACCAACTGGTTAGACTAACTATGACAGAAATAAGGAGCCAAGTCAATTTCAAGTGAAACGTAAGGGAATCGTAAAGGCGTTCATTGACATTTAACACTTTGCGAGGCGCAAACAACATTTAACGACATTTCACGTAGTGGCATCGTGTGTGTGTGTGTGTGTGTGTGTGTGTGTGTGTGTGTGTTTATATTTAAAAATATCTACATAAATGTTTACTTATGCGCCTGCAAATATGCAACATTGCAGTTTATGCCCGAAATAAAATAGTTTTACAGTCGGTGCTATGACAGCAAGTGTGCCAAAAATAACGGTAGCTTGCCATAAATATACAAGCAAACAAGTAGCTGTAAAAAATACATACATATGTATGCAAACATCTACTGCTCCATGCTAGCGACTAACGCCTGGAATTATGCAACAGCTTTGCTGTTGACTGTTGCACACACACACACTCACGCCCATGTACGAAATAGGAAAATGGAATTTAATTCAAATTCGTATACACATGGAAATTCGATGTTTTTGTTGTGGTTCGCTCAAAAATTAAGCTCAACCATCAAATTTATGCAACACATACTTTTTTTGTGAATTTAACCAAAGTGCTGACAACGGCCAGTTTGTTCGAGCTGTGCGTTAATACTCCGTAGTTGCATTTATAAGCTTAGTGCAAGTTGCAAAAAAATTCAGTTGAGCTCTTGGCTCAAGCCTTATCCATTCGTCTGGAAATATACTAGCCAGAAATGCGATTGCTTTATAAAAGAGAAAAGCATTTTTAAATATGAGTGGTTTTACAATCTCCACAATATTTTATGCAACCTCATATAAATACATGGTTTTGCATTATGTTGATACGTGGTTTTGTTTCATCATTATCATTATTCAAACAGGGGTGGTTTTACCCCTATTTTAAACATCCATCCGTCCTACACCCGAAAGAAGTATACGTACCAAGTTTCGTTAAGATATCTCAATTTTTACACGAGTTATCGTGTGCACAGACGGACGGGCGGAGAGACAGACAGTCACCGCTTAATCGATTTCTCTTTTCATTCTGATCATTTATGTATACATTTGTCTATATCTATGTCGATTCGTTTTGCCTGTTACAAACAACCGTTAAGTGAACAAAGTTATAACAGAGAATGTTAATGTAAAATTAAATTAACATTATCTGCCCATACGCCATGTAAGAACTATTCAAATCAAAAAAAAAAAGAAATTATTACGCATTTTAATTTGACCACTTACAACTTTATTTATCAATCCATTTTCTTCGTTGATAGCTTAATGCTTTTGTTAAAGACTTTAAGCCTTAACACAAATCAAAAGAATTTGCAAAAAATTATTTATTTTAGCTTTGAACATCGATTACGCAGGTTCGATCCCTGCTGACGTCTAGAAAAAAGAAGTCTGATGAGAAGATGTGGTGAAATAGCCGAAATAGCTGCTATAACTTCTACCGCTTAGACTTTGTTGCTTTTTCAATTTTTCCCAATAAACAATCGTGGTACAAAGCTCAATAAAAATATTAAAAATAAAATGTTAAGAAGCCACAATAACATTGACAATCCACTTTTTATCTATTTTTTTCGTGGGAGTATTTATTTTATTTTTTATTTTTGTGTATGTTACCTCATAACTTTGAGACACGTTAACCGGTTTCTATAATCCTTTTTTTTAAGAAATGTGTTACCTCACATACTAATTTGGTTTAAATACGAGCTTTGGATTATGAAGAAATTAATGATAATTTTAAATTTTTATATGAGAATTTAAGTCGGTTACGTTTTTTGCTTAAAAATTATTTGTGTTTATTTTTATAAAATTTTTTTATTTATTTTTTTTAATTTTTACTATTTTTTATTTTACTTTTTTAATAATTCAATTAACGAAAGAAAAAAGTCATCAACTTTAAAACATCAAAAAATAGTTTTTATTAATTCAAGCTCTTAGCAGTCTAGCAATTGAAAAGTTTTATTAATTCCTGTGCAATGTTCATCATCGTTACAATCTTGCGTAAATAGAAAAATTGACAGTTTAAGTGGTTCGGATGAATTCTTTGGAAAAAATTATAAGTAATTTTTTTTGTCACTATTTTAAGTGGTTGTAAATCAAACAAAGCAAAAATATGCAAAAATGACATTTTAGAGGAAATTTCATGATTCGTAAAGATATTTTAATAATTTCCATTTGAATATGCCCAGTGAAAACATAAAAACAAGCATTTGCAGAAATTAACTTCTAAGCTCGTCTTATACTCGTTTCTCCTTTCAACAGCAGCCTAAGCCACACCAGCTGCCATACTCCAGCTAAGCCACTCAAACACTGCAAAAATTTTCAACTTTAATTTTGTGTGCTTTCCATAACATTTGGCTCCACTACCAAGGCTTNAAATTTTCAACTTTAATTTTGTGTGCTTTCCATAACATTTGGCTCCACTACCATTTGCATTTGCATTTTATGTGTGTGTGTGTGTGTCTGTGTTAGACCAACCACACATTTGCACATATGTATTTATGATTATTAATTTTCATTGTGAGTGACATGTTGACACTCGAGTCACTTTGACACTAACTACTGGTACTTCGTTTGAGCTTTGAGAAGGGTTACCACACCTAACGTCAGAGGTAGCTAGTTGGGGCTAACGACAATAAGAGTACGAGTGTGGCATAAAGTCAAAAATTACAAATTTGTGTTGATGTTGTGAAGTGAGTGTTGAATTTGGTGTGCAAATCAAACATGCGCACATAAATGCACATACAGATGTGCATATGTACACCGATATCTACTTATGCTTGCTTAACTGGAATTTTGAAAAATTCTTGCATATCCAAAAATAATTGTTGCTTTTGCCGAAACATCGTAGTGACAGCTGAATTTATAAACTCAACCAACAACTCGGTTTGCTTAATATACTATAGGCTTAAATATTCATACATACCTATGTATATACATGAGTAACTGCATACAAGCAACCAGCATGCATACACTTTTCTGTTAACTCATCAACAATGGCCTGCACATCAACAGAACAGCAGCAGCTGCAGTAAAAATAATGACTAACCCAACAAAAGTGTAGCAATAACAACAACGTGCATGTAATAACCGCAGTTCGGGTAACAAAAGCCGAAAATGCAAACAAACAAAATGGCTACAAAATCCCAAACTAACACCAGCCACTAATACATTCTCGATTATTGCCAGTAGGAACAAATTTAAAGCGATTAGAATTTAACCAGATCAAAACTATTTAGTGCCGCTGAGGTAGAAAAAGCGGCTGGAGAGGTTGGGGCTAGACTACAGTTTATTAATGCATTCAAGTATTCATATTAGGTGGCGAAGGAAAGATGAGAAAAAAGAAAGAAGGGAAAGAACAAGCTAGCATGGGACTAGGCACAAGGCGCGTGCAGACTAGAATATAAAAACTCGCTGA